>NC_079208.1:43727191-43901839 GCF_026745355.1 Beta vulgaris subsp. vulgaris
CTCGTGNCAAGACGTGCAGTAACTTAAAATAACACCGAGCATCACAAAGTAGAGTAATATGAGTATGCTCGTCAAAATAAAAAGAGTAATATGAGTATGACAAATTATGAACATAATGCCCAGTGCCCACATATGACTTGTGGCATTATGCACATAAAAGAACTATCTCGATTAACGTATTCTAAACAAAAAGTCAAACCACAATAAATGGTGAATTATATTGTCTAATAAATATAAATTACATTTAGTTGTCTTGGAATATTAAAAAGCAATAAAAAAATATATCGAGGAATCGTTGATGCTCAAAAACTATTCATACACACTTTTCTTGAGTTAAGGGTACAAAGAGGATCCAAACTATCAGTTTTTTCACCATTCAGGACCTACAACTATTTTTTTCACCCTTTGGGACATGATGACAAGAATCCGGCAAGTTAACTCAACGTTAACTGAACTGAGGTTAACTAGACCAAAAAAAAAAGCAAAATTTAAATTAAAAAGTAACCGTTGGAATTTATGGAACTTTTAGTTCCTGAAATACAGCTATAAAACAAACAAAAAAAAAAAAAAACAATTAAGATAAAATAAATAATACTTAATATCCAAAAAGTACAAGAACACCACAAAAAATAAACTCCATTAAAAGTTCAATCTCCATTCTCATCTTCTCCAAAGCTTCAAAAAAAATGATAATTAAAACCCCAAATGAACAAGACTAATTAGATCCTTTTTTTTTAGTTTTCTGAATGAAAATGAAAAACCCCATTTGCCAAATTCACATTTATCACAAGCCCATTAGAAAAATTCGAATTTATTGCTCCATTCTTGAAGATCTAAAGAATTCGAACAACAATACAAAACAATACGACCCAAAAATAAAAACAATTCAAACAAAAAAATCAAAACAATTCGAAAGAAAACCCAAAAAAATCTGAACAATTCCAACTGGAAAATAAGAACAACCCCAACAAAAAATCACAACAAAAATCATACCACAAAAATCAAACATACCCATAAAAATTCGAACAATACAACAAATCCAAAAAAAAATCCACAAGAAAAAGAGAGTTCAAGAGTGAGAAAGAGAGACCATACGACGAAGACCAACTTCGAGATTCATCCACATTGAACATATCTTGTGCTAAAAACCCAAAAAAAACGAATTTTTGGGTTTGAAACATCTAGATTCAAACTGAAAAATTCGATTTTTGGGTTTGAACATCTTCTTCTTCCAATTTGAATGATTTCAGATGTTTTTTCCCAAAAAAAAATGAAATCGTAAACCATAAATGGTTCAAACCCACAAAATAATGATCCCATTAACTCGAAAAAAACATAAATAAGCGAATTTGTGGTAAATTTTGGTAGAAATTGGTGAACAAATGAGGAAGATCTGGAAGAAAGAATAACGGAGGAGAGAGAAAAAAAAAATTGGGTTAGGGTTCTTGAGTTCTTAATTTTTTTTGGGAAAATAAACAACAAATGATAACTTTTTGGGTTTTAATTGTCAACTAGGCCCACAAGTTAACCAAGGTTAACATTATGCTCAGAATCTCGTTTTAGGTCCCAAACGGTGTACAAAAAAAGATCAGGTCCCAAACGGTGAAAAATCTGATAGTTTGGGTCCTTAATGTACCCTTAACTCCACTTTTCTTTCACTTGCAACATTTTGACTTTTACTATTTATGCACTTAATTTGACTAGAATATTGGTAATATTATACATTACAAATTTTAGCGTGTAAAGTGTTACGTTGTTGGATTCATCTCAATAAATATTACAAGATTTCAACTTCTTATAACTTTACAAGTATATAATTAGAGATATTAATAGTCAAGTTTGTACATCGACAAGTGTGAAATTCAAAACGTTGCAAGTAAAAAAAACTTCTAATTTTCAAATGACCCAATTTGTTAAGAACCCTAATTTTCACAACAGGAACATAAATTGTACTTTGAGTTGTTAGAATTGGCAAACTTTCTTGAAATTACAATCAATAACAACCCTAAACGCCTAGTTTGGATTTGTGAAGATTGATTTGACAAAAGATTGACAAATTGTGTTTGAAGTTGGATGATAGGGATTATATGCAGAAAAAATCGAGAGACAAATGTGAAGCGATTAGGGAAAAAAAAATTGAAAGTAGTCCCAACTTAACAAAAAAAAAATGGACGGATGCCATTTAGAGGTAGCAAAACCAAGATTTTGGGACAAGAAAGGTAAAATTAGAAGAATTGTTTTTTTGAAGGTAGTTACTTCAAAAATGTGATATAACAAGAGTAGTAAAAACCAAAATTTCCTTGGAACTTCGTAAAGTGCATAATTCATGGGGAGATTTTAGATTATTTCCCTTAGTTTTCGAAAATTCTAGAGTGTGGAAAAAACAAGTTTGAATTACAAAGACCCCAAGATTGGGGCCTGGGGAAATGGAGAAAATGTTGGCCATTTAGCTTATTTTGTAATGTAACTCAGGAGATATTCCTCTCCTTGATGAGCTGGCATTTTCTGTTATAAGATTGTTAGTTTGTTATAGAAGTCGTTATAATTCAGTTAGCTAAGCAGTTAGTTTTCTTTAGCTTAGAACTTCTTGTATAAATAAATCTTTAGGCTGTAATTTTCTTTTGAGAGTTTATGAAATAAAGATTAAGAGTTTCTCTCTCTAATCTCATTGAGATAACTTTCTGTTATCTCTTCATGGTATCAGAGCCACACGCTCAAATATTGATCGAGTTCTTCGATTTTTTATTGTATTCAATCAATTCTTACAGAAATCAAGATAATTCTTGCTGAAATTCTTCAATTCCTTAATTCAAATCAACGTGTTAGTTGATTATTTTTCAATAGAATCAACAATTTGAGTTGATTTTCTCCAATTTTAATCTTCATTTGCAAGATTATTCAATTTCTTGATTCTGAAAATGACAGAAACTTCTCAAAATTCTGTTTCTCAACCTCAGACAACAATGCTAGGATATACAGACAAGTATTTCTTAGGATCAGGAGACCAACCTGATCAACACCTTGGTGCTCATAAGCTTAATGGTGATAATTTCCTTACTTGGAATCGTGGAATCAGATTAGCTTTGGGAGCTAAGAATAAACTGACATTTATTGATGGAAAAACTCCTAGACCTCCATCTAATTCTGAAGAACTGCAGAAATGGTTAAGGAATGATTACATGATTCAGTCATGGTTACTGAATTCCATGGACAAAGTGATTGCAGAAGGATTTATTCTTCAACAATCTGCCAATCAGTTGTATGAAGAAATTATTGAAAGGTATGGCCAATCTAACGCACCTCAATTGTTTGAATTACATAAACAATTGTCATCTATCTCTCAAGGTTCTGATTCTATTGTTCAATAATACTATTCTAAACTGAAAAGAATTTGGGATGAAATACAATTGTTAGATGGATTTCTTGATTGTGATTGTGGAGCATTAGAAAAATGTTCTTGTGGAATTTTAAAGAAAGTTTTAGCTGCTGATCAGAAACAAAAGCTAATTCAATTGCTGGTTGGATTAGATAAAGGATATGATACTGTTACAACAAACATATTAAGTATGGATCCTTTACCTAATGTGAATAGAGCATATTACATGCTTTTACAAGTTGAGAGACAGAATAGGCTTAATGTTCAGCAAGAATCTTCACTACAAACCAGTGCATTTGTGTCTATGAGACAACAAGCACCTCAGGGATCTATACTACATGCTAATCCTTCTCAGTATGACAGAAGAGATGGGAAGAGATTCAAGATTGATAAAACTAGTAGAAAATGTGATTATTGCAAGAAAACTGGTCACACTATGGATCAATGTTTCAAGTTGACTGGTGTGTATCCAGATTGGTTTCTTAATATGAAAAACAAGTCTACTGGTGTTATTATCACAAATAAATTGGCTGCACATGTTGGAGAACTTGGTAATAGCACTGAATTTGCTGGCAATACACCTTTAGATCTTTCTGAAGGAGGTGTTAATGGTTCTACTACAACACTCAAGTTGATTCTGCTCTTGTCCAAGCTGTTTACAAGAAATGATGAAGATGGTGAAAGGTCAAGCTTCTCAAAATGCTTCAGACTTCAATCATTCAGTAAACTTTGCAGGTATAATCACTGCTTCCAATGCTAATTCATTGCCATTTTTGCATGATAAAATAGCTTGGATTGTAGACACTGGAGCAACAGATCATATGATCTGGGATAGAAGCCTATTTGCTTCACATAATTTATTACATACACCTATTAAAGTTGGTCTACCTGATGGTACTACCAAGTTAGTGCATATAACTGGCACTGTTCAACTTACTGATAAAATCATCTTGAAAAATGTATTGTTAATACCTGATTTTACTCACAATCTTCTTTCTGTTAGTAAGCTTTTGTCTCAAAATCATTTGCTTGCTATATTCACATCTTCTTCATACCAATTTCAGGACCCTACAACTAAAGATATTCTGGCAATTGGCTATCAACAGGCTGGCTTATATAAGTTCAGTACTGTTTCTTCCTCTTCAAACTCATCTGCTGTTGATCTAGCTTTGTTTAATAAAAGTTTCCATGTTGGCATTTCTGTACCTAGTTTTAGTATTCTACATGCTAGACTAGGTCACTTATCAGTACAAAAAATGTCAAAGCTACCAATTTCTTTCAAACAGAATAATATGGCAGATTTTTGTTGTGAACCTTGTATATTTGCTAAGTCTCATAACTCATCTTTTCCTATTTCTACTTCTCATGCTGGTGCTATTTTTCACTTAGTTCATGTGGACCTTTGGGGTCCATATCGACACTCTTCTTTATCAGGTGCTACATACTTTTTAACAATACTTGATGATTTTTCAAAACTACTTGGACTCATTTGGTCCATTCTAAAACTCAAATACCTACTTTGCTCAAAGATTTCATTGCTTATGTTGAGAATCAATTTGATACTTCTATTAAAATCATTAGAAGTGACAATGGGACTGAGATTTTTCAGGAAGCTTGTTCTTCCTTGTTTGCTAGCAAAGGCATTATTCATCAAAGAAGTTTGCCTGGTAAACCTCAACAAAATGGCAGGGTTGAAAGGAAGCATAAGCATCTCCTTGAAACTGCCAGGGCTCTAAAATTTCATGCTGCTCTTCCAAATAGATTTTGGGGTGAATGTCTTTTGGCTTCTACTTACCTCATTAATCTCATGCCTTCCTCTGTGTTACAATGGCTTACACCATATGAATGCTTAATGAAACAACCACCTTCTTATGATCATTTGAAGGTTATTGGTTGTTTGTGCTATGCTTCTTGCAAATCTTCTGACAAGTTTGCTCCTAGGGCTAAGAAATGTGTTTTCTTAGGCTATCCCTATGGACAAAAAGGGTACAAACTATATGATTTACAATCTCACAATATCATTCTCAGTAGAGATGTTAAGTTTCAGGAAGATATTTTTCCTTTTAAAATATCTTCTTCTTCACACACTGATTCTTCTCCACCATCTACTTCTATGGTTAATCCTGCATTACATGATGATGATATTCCTCATTTTTTCTCACCTATTTCTTCTACATCTCCCCTACATACATCTTCTAACACATCTTCTCCTATCTCTCTTGATTTACCTACTGACCAATCATCTTCTTCTCTTAATTCTCCTGCACCACCTTCTACTGATATTGTTATTCCATCTTCTAGCACTCAGGTTACAGAACCTGTTTGTTCTCCTATAAGAAGGTCTTCTAGACAACCTATTCCTTCTACAAAATACACAGATTTTATTCTTGCTAAACCTCTTATTCCTCCTTCTCCTTCTTCTAATTCTTCTTCCTTTAATGTCTTTCAATGTCCTGAACTTTCTTCCTTATCTACTGACCATCTTGCTAGCTTAGCAAATGTTCTCTCTACTATTGAGCCTTCTTCTTATGCTCAAGCCAAGACTGATCCTAGATGGGTGGATGCTATGCATAAAGAGTTGGAGGCCCTTGAAAAAAATGGCACTTGGGATATTGTGGATCTTCCTAGTGGTGTTAAACCTATTGGTTGCAAGTGGGTCTATAAAACTAAGTTTAATCCTGATGGAACTGTGGAGAGATGTAAAGGAAGATTAGTTGCTCGTGGTGATAAACAGATTAAGGGCAAGGATTATAAGCATACTTTTAGTCCTGTGGCCAAGTTTACTACTGTTAGAACAATTCTTGCAGTTGCTGCTGCTTGTCACATGGAAATTCATCAACTGGATATTAATAATGCCTTCCTCCATGGCTTTATTGAGGAAGATTTGTATATGCAGCCTCCTTTGGGTTACACTAAGATCAAACTAGGTCAAGTTTGTAAACTGAAACGTGCCATTTATGGCCTGAAGCAAGCTTCCAGGCAATGGAATTTAGAATTGACTAAGTTCCTTCTTAGTCTTGGTTTTATTCAATCTGTGTATGATTACTCTATGTTCACTTCACATTAAGGTAATTCTTACACTATAGTTGTGGCCTATGTGGATGATCTCTTAATAGCTGGCACCCATCTTCCTCAGATTCAGCATTTGAAGGATAAGCTACATGCTGAATTCACTATTAAAGATTTAGGCCCTCTCAAGTACTTCTTAGGTATTGAAGTTACTAGAGATGCTGCTAGTATTCTTTTGAATCAAAGAAAATATATTTTGGATCTTCTTCATAACACTGGTATGTCAGATTGCAAGGCTGTAGCCTGTCCTTTTCCTCAAGTTCTCAAGCTCAGTAAACATGATGGTGACTTAATGACTGATCCTGAGCTTTATAGAAGAATCATTGGTAAGCTGTTATACTTGAACATGACCAGGCCCGATATTTCTTTTGTGGTTCAACAACTTAGCCAGTTTCTATGTACTCCAAGAGTTCCTCACTTCCTTGCTGCTCAACATGTTCTTAAATACTTAAAGGGTACCTTACATCATGGTCTGTTTTATTCAGCTGACTCTACATTACAAGTTCATGGCTATTGTGATGCAGATTGGGGTTCTTGTCTTGATTCAGCAAGATCTCTCACAGGTTATTGTATTTTTTTGGGTACTTCTCTCATATCTTGGAAAACTAAGAAACAAAAAGTGGTTTCTAAAAGTTCTACTGAAGCTGAATATCGCAGCATGAGTCACACCACAAGTGAACTCACTTGGATCAACAATTTACTCACTGATCTTCGAATTCATGTTCCTATTCCTGTGCCTTTGTTTTGTGATAACAAGGCTGCTCAACACATAGCTGCAAATCCTTGTTTTCATGAAAGAACCAAGCATTTGCACATTGATGTTCACTATGTCAGAGAGAATGTAGAATCTGGCTTCATAGCAACTCATCATGTTAGTTCACAGATGCAGCTAGCTGATTTGTTAACCAAGTCTCTTAGACCTGCTCATCATAAATTATTAAGTTTCAAGCTAGGCCTGTTTCTTCTATGCCTTCCCCAAGTCCTGCTTGAGAGGGGGCTGTAACTCAGGAGATATTCCTCTCCTTGATGAGCTGGCATTTTCTGTTATAAGATTGTTAGTTTGTTATAGAAGTTGTTATAATTCAGTTAGCTAAGCAGTTAGTTTTCTTTAGCTTAGAACTTCTTGTATAAATAAATCTTTAGGCTGTAATTTTCTTTTGAGAGTTTATGAAATAAAGATTAAGAGTTTCTCTCTCTAATCTCATTGAGATAACTTTCTGTTATCTCTTCATGTAAATATACAGAAAGCCAACCATGGTGAGCCAACAGCATCACAGAACAAGACCGAGAAGAACCCATATATGCATCGTCGTGAGGATCCTCCAGCTCAGGCTCGTCCTGCACCAGCTAAATCAGAACCACAACAAAAGGCACAGTCAAAGGTGCCTCATGGTGCTTGGAAGGATGTAGGTTACAATCGTCGCATCATGGGTTCTCTAAAAGGTTCTGATGCAGCTGGCGGGGCGAGGAGGGAGGTCGTCAACAGTTCAAGGTTTCCTCTACTAGGTAAGGATATGCTTGCTAGAAGAGATGGGGATTTAGCTAGTGCCCGTGATCCGCATGTTTATGGAGGAAGTACAAGTTTACCAGTTAGGCAAGGAAGTTTCAATGGAGATGTTGTTCAATTAGGCGAAGGCAAATATGATTTCGTCAATAGTGCAAGGTTTTCTCTACTAGATAGGGATATGCTTGCTAGAAGAGCTGGGGATTTAGCTAGGCCCGGTGATCCGCATGATGCTTATGGAGGAACTACAAGCTTAAAAGTTGGGCAAACGGGTGGCAATAATGGAAATGATGTTCTTATAACCATAAAAACCGAAATCCCACAGGTTGGTACTCGGTAGTATCTCCATCCAAGATAGTAAAAGTGTATAATCTTGCTGTCAAAAGAAACGAAAAAAAATTGAGTCAATCTTTCATCACGAAACAATTTAAATAAAGTAATTGTAATAAGTATTTATATAATTGATAGATTGAAATAACAAATTATGAAAAGGTTATATTTCTATATGAATAGTAGTATCATTTACGAGTATAAGATTCATATATACTATGTTTATATACAGTTACTATTATCATATATATATATATTATATAATTTTATAAATAAATAGAGACATTTGGCATTTGAAACACGTCATGTATTGATTTTTGGGTGAATTTAATTATTCACCTTTATATGTATATAGGGTCGGGGTTTCCACGTGAACACTTTTTTAACCAATATGTAATCTATTTTAACTAATTTATAAACTTTTTTTTTCCCTTGCAAGGTCAATTTTCCTGAAGGAATATTATGTAATATCTTAAAAATGGATTAGATCTTCACTAGAAATATAATTGCACAGTTCTCGCATTCTCATGTAGAAAGTATTCTCATTCTCATGTATATTATATATATATATATATACTCGGATAATTAGATTTGTTATTTGTAAACTTTTGAGTTCAATGTCGCGGCGGAAAATAGATTTTCTTGCATTGCTTTAGCCTTTCGCTTTGCTTCCCATACACTAAAACATATCCGCTGTTTTATATGTATTCAGTACTCTCATCAGTCTTCATTTTCTTTTTGGGTTTTGTTTACTATTACCAGCCAACCCCAACTGTCAGCATAAAAGAAGAGGAGAGTACCGGCGACAATGACACTATGTCACTATCGGATCACCTCACAAGCAAACTCTTCACTCCAACCAAAAGAAAAAAGGTTAGTCCTGTATTTTTTTTATTCATATAAGACATGAAAGAGGTACAAAGTACACAGAAGAGGAGGGAGAATTCGAACCTATGACATATCGTTCACAACACCTTAATTTTAACCACCAGGCCAAAACATCCTTGGTAGGTTGGTCTTGTATCTTATGCCATTATACATGCTCTAGAGACCCCAATATTGTAATCTAGCTAATTTGTATTTCCATTGTCTTTGTTGGCTGTTGTGTCCTTTTTCAGAAGGGAGGTTGCTTTATTTGGTTTGGATGGTAGTAAGCCAGTAAGAGCATCTACAATGGTAAGTTACAATCACTTGTAGTTTTGTGTGCCACATAAGATTTTCAAACTACAACATTTTCAAGCTACAACCTCTCCCACTGAAAAACTACAACCACTTGTAGTTTTTATAGGTCCCACATGTTATTTACTTATGGAAATTGAGAAGTAAGTAAGATGAAAAGGTATAAGTAAGGCCCACAAAAAATTAAACAAAGCTACTTGCTTTGTGGAGTTACATGATTTTGTCAAGCTACAACCTCTTTTCTACTCCAATAACAAAGCAAGTAGCTCCAACTTTTAACAAATTGCAAGCAAGGACCTAATATGAGCCGCTGGAGTTGCTCTAATGCATCACTGATACGGATCAAGACTCCCTACAAGGCTACAACTGTCTTTACCATTCTATAACCTACACACTTTTAAGGGGTCGTTTGGTTCGAATTAGGGAATGGAAACAGAGTGGAATGGAGATAAGGGGTGGAATGACAATGGAATATGTTATTTTTAACATTTGTTTGTTTTAACTCAGGAATGAAAACATTTTTCTACTACTCCCTTTCTCATTGTTTGGTTCACATTTCTAATGGATTCATATTTTTTAATATTATCATAATACCCAAAAAATTATAACTTTCTAGAACACGATAATTTCCTACCCACATCAAAATAATTCAATCTCACTTCATGAGTCAAACAAAATTGATATACCTAAAATAAATATTTTTCCGACATACATGAAAACTTAGGATCAGAAAAGGCAAAAAAAAAAAAAAAAAAAAAGGAGACAGCAGGCACTATGGGTATGTTGTAATATAATTTGTGTTGAATGTAAGGGCTACACCGTAAGGTCTGTTTGCGATGTAAAGGAGGACATTTATCTACATCTCATTTTTTGTTTTTCAGAGTGAGATTTATTCGATTACGGAGATAATATACACTATACATACGAAAAAACATCATCACTTGAGATATTGTCAAATATAGTTCATACATATTTTCGCCAATCTCTTCGATTATACCGCCGATTCGAACATCCGCCATTGTTGATTTAAGTGAAAGTGT
Source organism: Beta vulgaris subsp. vulgaris (assembly GCF_026745355.1). Classification (NCBI taxonomy): domain Eukaryota; kingdom Viridiplantae; phylum Streptophyta; class Magnoliopsida; order Caryophyllales; family Amaranthaceae; genus Beta; species Beta vulgaris. The sequence continues at coordinate 43,737,690 of NC_079208.1, forward strand.
TGAAATTTTAACAGAGAAATTCGTCAAATTTTTGTAAATTTGGAAACCCTATTTTTTTTTGGATTTGTTTTGAAGACATGGAGGAGAGAGGGGTGCGAATAGAGGAGAAAGAAAGAGGTGCGAACAGAGGAGAGAGAGAGGAGAGAGAGGGGGTGTGAACAGAAGAGAGAGAGGAGAGGGAGAGGTGTGGACAGAGGATAGATAGGAAGGTAACAGATTGTTTCCTTTGGTGAGAGGAGGGTTTCAAATTAATGGATTCAGAATTGGGCTAGTAAGGGAGTAAAATAAGTTAGCAACCCAACCAAACATATTAAAAGGGAGTCTATTACCTCAATCCGTTTCCAAGCCCAAAAAAACCTCCAACCAAACAGGCCCTAAAAGAGATCAAGACTCCTTACAACTATCTTTACTTAGGGGTGAATCTAGTATTTTAATTTTAGGGCTCCAAAAATACTTATTGAAGGTTCTAATTTAACATTGTATTATTTGTTTCTTGAATAATATACATAAACATCATAGATAAAAAATATCTATTAATGATTCTAACTTGAAATCCCTGTGAATGCGTTTTATAATCTATCTACACACTTTATTGGTTTTAGTTTAAAATAACGGTTTTACAATTGAGATATTATTATTATTTTTACTAGTTGTAGATCATGATCATTCTAGAAGAAAAAATATGTTGTTGAGCCAAAACAAATTAATAAGCAAAAGAACTTTGAGAAATATCAACTTTTTTTAGGAAAATTCCTAAAATGTTAATTTTTAAGTGGTGTCAATCGACCTTACTATCATAAATCTTATACTACCTCTGTGTTTTGAAGGTTTCAATATCGTGACTATTGTATCTATTATTCATGTATCAACTTTGATCGAACATTTATCAACTTTCGAGACTTTACACTTATTTTACTCAAAGATATGTGTTGACAAGCGTGCAAGTCAAATGTTACATCCTTTTAAAAATAGATGAAATCTTTCTAAAAGTTCTTTATGGTCGTGTTAAAAATTTACATGAAGTATATATTTAATTGCTCTTAAAATTTCAGAGTTAAAACCCATGCAATTTGTCATGCACCTATTGTTGGGGTGTAAATATAGGTCCAAACCCAATAATTGATCCTAAATCCTTTACCCTATAACCAAGCCCTATAACCCTACTTTTAGTAAGAATGGGCCCAAAAGGAGAAAGGATCAAGGCCTCTCATGTCCAAAGGACCTCCATGTTCAAGAGCCACTTGTGGTGGATTCGTCAAAATTGAGTTTAATATAGCCAAGTTGCAGATTTTTTTTGAGAGGAAAAGCTGGGAGGGGGAAATAATATTAGATCAATGTCCGCCAAAGTGCATATACTTTGAGGAAAGGAAATGTAACCACACACGTTTAAAATTACATTGAATCTCCCAATGAGCTAACAGATGGGCGAAAGTATTACCCGCTAGGGATGGCAATGTGGCGGGTCTTGGACGGGTCCACCTGGACCCAAACTCGTTTATTTTTCGCATATCCAGACCCGCCCCAGATCCGCTGGGTCTAGATTTTTCATACCCAGATCCGCTAGGTCAAGCGGGTCCATGGGTCTTAACTAGGTCCTAAATGGGTCCTTCTTAATTTTAAATTTTCATCACATTTTTTAATATATGTAATAATTAAAACTTTTCGCCCTAATATATATAGATTCCTGTATCCATGGTTAAAGCATTCTCTAAACAAAATTTTAAGAATTAACTCATAAAATATTAAAATGTTACAACTTACAAAGTTACAAGTCTTAGATGGAGTTACAACACTAACGAGTTCACAAAATCGCAACTCATAAAACCTTAGAGTGTAGGTAAAAAAAAAATCTAATATGTAAATGGGTCCGTGGGGAGGATCCAGATCTAGCATATGTGGACCCGAAACCGACCCATGCTATTCGGGACCCAGACCCGACCTGGACCCATTGGGTCTAAATTTTCTGGACCCAGAGTTCCATACCCTTATAAATGAGTCGGGTCCGGGACCCATTATCATCTCTATTACCCGCTCGTTTAACATGCAAAACAGAAAAGAAATTAAACTCCCTAGCCATCCTAACAACATCATTAAGAATACGGAACATGGGACACGAACCAACCTCATGTTTGCTTACATCCTTAACCACCAAAAGTGCATCATCTTCCAGCAATATATTATCATAACCGAGCCTCAGAGCCACGTCCACCGCATACCGAGCAGCTACACTCTCGGCCACCCCAACTTGCAGCCACCCTCTTCGTATTCAAAGAACCTATCGTGCCAGCATGGTCATGCAAAACCACCCCCATCCCCACTTCACCATTTGGACTAATATGGGCATCAAAGTTCACTTTAATGCACCCAACCTTTTAGGCGTTTGTTATGCGGGTGACTTTCCTATCTTTTAGGAAAGTGGTTGATCTTGTGTATACTTGATATACTTGTACTCATATCTTTTAGGAGTTAATATATCTTTTAGGGTTGTATATATATTCCTTGGATTTCACTTGATGAAAGTTAAGTCGTTTACTCCTAAACACTCTCTACTTAACATGGTATCAAGAGCCTTCTAAAATCTCTTAGAATTTTTTTCGATCCTGTTCCTCGATGTTCTTCCCGAGTTCGATATTGTTCATGTTTTTTTCTTTCACTTTCCGATGCGTATTGTTCGTGTTCTTCATCTTGTTCAATCTTGTTGCTCGTGTTGTTCGATCTCTCATGGGGGACTCCAAGTCTCCTCGTTACGAACCTTTTTCAGAGTACTACTTACATCCTAGTGAAGGGACTGGTGTTGTAATCACTCCGATTATGTTGACAGGTGATAATTACGAATCGTGGTCTCGTTCTCTTCGCAACAATCTCTGCGCAAAAAATAAATTAGGCTTCATTGACGGCACTATTGATGTTCCTGAGTCGAAATCTCCCGATTTTCCTCAATGGGGTATTGTTAATTCTATGCTTGTTGCCTGGATTTTTAATACCTTAGATGTTTTTGTGCGTTCTACTATGCGCTTTCCTGATAATGTAAAATATTTATAGGATGATTTACGCGATAGATATTCTCTTGGTAATGGACCACGTATTCTTAAATTAAAAAATAAAATCCATGATATTCGTCAGAATGGTTGTTCTGTGGCTGTATTTTTTGGTGAATTACGCCAATTGCAAGATGAACTTATGAGTTATTGTAAGTTACCTGTGTGTTCTTGTTTTGCTGCTTCCGATACTTGCGTTTACAGGAAACTGGCCTTCTCTTAATGTGGCTTATGCCAAGATTATCTCTGATGAACGGAAATAGTTGGTTTCTCGGGAACATGAATCTGCTCGTCCCGATGTTGTTAGTTTTGTGGCTATTTCTGATGAACCGAAACAAGGGGTTTCCGACCCACGTATGTGTTCTCATTGTGGGCGCACGGGACATGTTAAAGATCTCTGTTTTCAGCTTCATGGTTTCCCGGATAGGCGTGGTGGTCGTAATGGCCATGGTGGCCGCGGGGGTTCTGCCTTTGCTGCTACTACTAGTAGTGGTGCACGTGATTCTACCTCGGATTTGTGTGATACTGATAGGCGTAGTGCTCCGACACTCACTAATGATCAATGGCAGCAGCTTCTGGGTGCTCTCAAAGGGACTCATGTCTCTTAATTCCTCCTAATCTACTGTCAAATTGAGTTGTTGTACGTTCAATTATAATGACTGGCTTATTGATTCTGGTGCCTCCAATCATATGTCTGGTAACTTGCATTTATTCACCAATGTTCGTAGTATCTGTTTAGCAGTTGGCTTGATGGACTTGTTCTTGAGAATGTCCTTTACGTTCCCGCTCTCACATGTAGTTTGTTATTAGTTTCTCAATTGTTAATACCCAAAAGTTTGTTGTTTTCTTCACTAATAAGTTATGTATTATATAGGACCTCACTTTAAAGAACCTGATTGGAGCGGGAGTGCTGTTTAATGGGGTCTATGTTTTCAAGCTTGTGCGTTGTTCGTTAGTTCAAGCTCATAAAGTGACAAAGGTTGATGATGCAAGTCTGTTGTGGCATCGTCGTTTAGGTCACCCATCATTTTAAGTTCTTTCTCTTTTGCCTGGCCTAGCCAGTGTTCGTAGTTCTCAATGTGCTTTGGATTGTAGGATTTGCTTTATGGGTAAACAACCTAGAAACTCTTTTCCGTTGATCATAATAAAGCATCTGTTATTTTTGATTTAATTCATTGTGATATTTGGGATCCTAATAAAATTTCCGCTACTTGTGATGCCCGTTATTTTCTTACTATTATTGATGATCACTCTCGTGCTACTTGGGTTTATTTGATGACTTATAAATCTGAGGTTCCCTAACTTGTCCAAAATTTTTATGCCATGGTCAAAACTCAGTTTCAACAGAAAGTTAAGGTGTTGCGTAGTGATAATGGGCAAGAATTTCTGAGTTTAAAGATTTTTTTTTGCAAAAAAAAAGGGATTTTGCATCAAACTAGTTGTGTTGACACGGCTCAACAAAATGGACGTGTGGAGCGTAAGCATTGTCACCTCCTTAATGTGGTGCGTGCTCTGCGTTTCTAAGTTCGCCTGCCTAAGAGTTTTTGGGGTGAGTGTGTTATGTGTGTTGTTAATCTTATTAATCTTATATACCCCCACTTCTGTTTTACATGGAAAAACTTTGTATGAGTTCTTGTATGGTGTCCCTCCTTCATATGATAACATTCGAGTGTTTTGTTGTCTTTGTTATGATACTAATCACCCCGGTATAAAAGACAAGTTTGATTCCAAGTCTAGAAGTTGTGTGTTTAATTTGTTGGAGATCTGTTTGGCAAAAAAAGGTTGGCGTTTATATGATTTGGAGTCCCGTGATTTTTTTGTGAGTCGTGATGTACAAATCTTTGAGGATATTTTTCCATAATTTGAGTCGTTGAGTGCTGCTTCCCGGACCCAATAGGATGCTTATATTTCGCAACCTTCTATTTGGGATGATGATTTTGATGACAGTCTGTCTGGTTCGATTGTTGAGGATGGTTTATGTGCTGACATGGGTTGGGGTGATGTTGCTCCTGTTACTGCCCCTGACCATACGCCTGCTCGTCTGCAAGCTCCACCCGTGGCCACGGGTCTGGGCAAGGCCATCACCTCGTCTTCTGCTGACATTTCCTCGCCCTCCTCATCGGTTGTCCGTATTGGTGAGGTATGTTGTGATACTATGACCCCACTTCGGTTGAGGGGGATTCCCTCTTGAACTACAGATGGTGTTGGTGATGAGTCAGAGGTTTTAGGTCGTGGTCGTCGGGTTAAGCTTCCTTCTATAAGGCTTCATGATTTTTTGACTAATATCATTGTTCTAAAAAACATAGCCTCTGCTACTTCAGTAGCACAACCGCCCTCGTCCTGGTTATACTTTTTCTAAGCCAAGGAAAGTTTGTCGGCTTCGAAAGTTGTTGTATGGTTTGAAGCATGCCCCACGGCAATGGTTTGCCAAGCTTTCTGCTAGCTTGCACTCTTATGGTTTTTCTCAGTCCTATGCTGATTATTCTTTATTCAGCTACATTCAGGGAGATGTTGTCTTCATGTTTTGGCATATGTGGATGATTTGATTATTGCTGGCTCCTCTTCTATTGTTATCTCTAAGTTCAAAAGTTATTTGAACTCGTGTTTTCATATGAAAGATTTAGGTTTACTGAAATATTTTTTGGGCATTGAAGTTGCGTGAAACCCTGATGGTATTTTTCTTTCCCAATTCAAATATGCTTTGGATGTGTTGACTGAAGCAATGTTGGGTTGTAAGCCTATTGATACGCCGATGGAACAAAATCATTAGTTGGGTCTTGTTGAGGGTTCGCCCATGACCGATCCTGATGTCTATCAACGTCTCATGGGACGTCTTGTTTATCTCTTTGTTACACGCCAAGCTAAGAACTAAGCTATGCTGTTCATACTTTAGCTCAATTCCTCAGTGATCCGCAAGTAGCTTATTGGGATGCTGCTCTTCGTGTACTTCGTTATCTCAAATGTAGTCCTGGACAGGGTATCTTGTTATGTTCCAAGAGTTATTTGTTTTTGATGGCTTATTGTGATAGTGATTGGGATGCTTGTCCAACCACACTACGATCTTTGTCTGGTTATTTGGTGTTTTTGGGGGTGTTCTCTTGTTTCTCGGAAAACCAAGAAACAACCTATTGTTTCTCGTTCGTCTGCAGAGGCTGAGTACCGTTCCATGGATGTGACTACTTGTGAGTTGAAATGGTTGAAGTCCTTGTTAGCTTCACTTGGCGTTCTTCATACTTTTGCCATGCGTTTATTCTGTGATAGTCAGTCTGCTCTTCACATTGCTAAGAATCCGGTTTTTCATGATCGTACGAAACACATAAAAACATACTACCATTTTGTTCGCGATGAGTGATTAGCTGGTCGTCTTTCTACAGTTTACGTGCCTACTAGTCATCAGTTAGCTGATATTCTTACCAAGTCGCTTGGCAGACGACAGTTCAGTTTTCTACTCCCCAAGTTGGGCATCTGTGACTTACATACTCCAACTTAAGGGAGAGTATTAGGCGTTTGTTATGCGTGTGACTTTCATATTTTTTAGGAAAGTGGTTAATCTTGTGTATACTTGATATACTTGTACTTATATCTTTTAGGAGTTAATATATCTTTTAGGGTTGTATATATACCTCGGATAGCACTTAATGAAAGTTAAGCCGTTTACTCCTAAACACTCCTACTTCTTAACACAACCAATTTGCAGATTGTTAGTTTGAAAGTTATCTCGACTTTTTGCTTCTCATTTTAGGATGACATTTTTAACTCTGAAAAGATTGTTAAATTTATTCGTTCTTTAATACTCCCTCCTTCCCAAAATATAGTTCACATTTCATTTTACACAGTCTCCAAGACGTACCTTTGACCTATGATATCTTCTATTTCTTGTGAGTAAAAAATATTAAAAGTTAATATTACGAATTTATACATTGAGACGAATCTAACAAGACTCATCATGAATATGTGTTTTTGTATACATTAGTAAGAATATTTGGTCAAAGTTTTTAAAATTTGACTCCCAAAATAGAAATGAGTTCTATATTTTGGGACGGAGCCACGGAAGGAGTACTTCAAAAGAGAATGGTGACTTATTTAGCGAGAAAATATTATTTGTTTTAATAAGATACTTATTATTTATTTATTTATAACCAATAGTCAAGTGGTCGTTGTACTTGTGGCCTTGTAGCCTGTGGGCTGCGGGAGGGTCGGAATAAAATTCCGGGTTAATCATAAGTTCGAGAGAGAAGATTAACTCAAAATTCAAAAGGCTTATAAATTGTGAAACTTCATCACGTGACTCACTATCCCGCCAAACTTAACTTTTCGCGCTTCCCTTAAAATTTCAAAAAAATTCACTCCCACTTTCATTTTTCAATTTTCGAACTTAAGACAAAATCTCCAAAACCCTCTTTTTTTTTTCAATTCTCTCACATCCGCTCTTTCTTTCTCTCTCTCATCTGCAAATCTGGAGAACAATCAAGAAGACGAACGCATCTCCGTCAATTCAAATCCACACCCACCATTTTCAGGTACTTTTCCAGAAAAACCCTTCTCTGGAATTTCATATTATAGCTCAATTTCTTCAATTTCACTTCAAATTGTCCCACTTTATAAAAGAAAATCATGGTTAGAGAGCAAAGAGTGGAGACATTTTACTCCAAATTACGCGATTCTTCATTACGATCCTCGAATAATTCACCGGAATTCTCTGATTCTGCTTTAGCTTCTTCCCCTTTGTTAATCTTCCCTTCCACTTCAGATGTAGATTCTCTCTGTGCCCTTAAAATTATTTTTCATATCCTTGAGTCGGATTCAATACAATATGCTTGTTACCCGGTATCGTCTTTTAATGAGATTCACAAGTATTTGGAGCCTAGTTTGAGCTTATCACCTGATACCCCTCTCACTATGCTGCTTATAAATTGGGGAAGTCATAGAGATCTGAGGAAGTTGTTGAATTTGTCGCAATCGATGCGGGTTTTTGTCGTTGATAGCCACCGTCCTATCCATTTACATAACTTGAGTGAAGGGAACGATCAGGTGGTTGTGCTTTATACTAAAGATGATGAGGAACAAGCTGATTTGACCTATGATTTTGATATTTGGCAGTTGGCTAATGTGAGTGATTTGAACAGTGATGATGAGGGAGGTGAGGAGAGTGATGAAGAGGAGAGCGAAAGCGAGAGCGAGAGTGATGACGAGGGAGGAGATGGTGAGGGTAGGAAGAAAAGGAGGGTTTCAGATGAAGGAGAAGCTGATCCAGTTAAGCTTTTTAGGAGGTTGAAAAAGCAGTATTATGAGATGGGTACATTTCATGGTAAGCCATCTGGGTGTTTGATGTATGATTTATCGCATTCATTGAGGAAAAACACGAATGAGCAGCTCTGGTTATCCTGTGTTTCGATAACTGATCAGTTTGTTCATGAGAGGCTGACCACTGAGAGGTACCAAGCTGGGGTTATGGAGCTGGAGCAGCATATTAACAGTCTAGGGAATTTGGATGCTATTACCTCAATTACTCTGAAAGATGGGACTAAAATTCGTGCTCCTGATTCTTCTAGGATTGCGTATGAGGATGAGCCGAGGTTGATGTTGCTAAGGGAGTGGAATTTGTTTGATTCAATGCTGTGTTCTTCTTACATTGCAACAAAGTTGAAGACTTGGAGTGACAATGGGATGAAGAAGCTTAAGCTTCTTTTGGCTAGGATGGGATTTGCACTTATTGACTGTCAGCAGAAGTTTCAGTACATGAGTATTGAAGTTAAGCGGAAAATGAAGGATGAATTCGAGCGATTTCTGCCTGAATATGGGCTGACTGATTTCTATTACAGAAGTTTTTTGCGGCTTCATGGGTATAGCTCAAGAGTTTCTGCTGCAGATGTGGTATATGGGGTCACTGCCCTTTTGGAGTCTTTCATCAGGTTTGATGGCTCTTGTACTTCTAAGCAGTTTGGGGTAGCTTATGATGCATTGTCATTGAATAACTTAGATCAATTGAGGCTTGGAATGCAGAATGCAATAAAGGTACAGCGCGCTATTCTAAGACAAGGAAGCACAGCTATAACCAAAAGGGGTTCAATAAGAAGTGGGAGGAAATTTAGGTGGGTCAAACTTGAAGATTCAGCAGATACAAAGCTCTTAGGATATCCTCAAGCATTAACTAAGTTCTGCTATTTTGTGATGGATGCGTTGCGAGAGAAAGGGGCAAGAATGAAACCACTGCTGTGTGCTTGTTTAGCACAAGAACAAGGTAAAGTCCTGATTGTTGGGGTGACAGGGAAGCCTCGACTTGGAGCAGTACAAGGTAATGCATTTGGTATGGCTTTCAAGAATGCAGCCCAAGAGATAGGTGTCGAGTTTTTCCACGAGCTCTTCGAATCATCGTGGATAATATTAGATAAAGTTGCTGTCAATTCTTTCATGGTGAGGTTAACTGAAAAACTGTAGTTATACAATGATTCGAATCGTATTTCCTCATATATTGTACTACTACTAGTGAGTATCAAGTGTAAACATCAATTAACTCGGCCTTTCATTGCTGTGTTTAATAATATTGTTGCGTTTATGCCTTGAATGGTTGATTTTTGGGGTGACTTAGTAACAGTAAAAGGTAATAGAAGTATATTTCAGCATTTGGCATGCCCAAAAGATTGGTGCCGAGTTTTTCCATGAGCTATTTTCAGTTGTTGTACTAGTGGTCTTGTGGATAATCTTAGATCAAGTTGTGGTTAATTCTTACATGGTCAGGTTAATTGAAAAACTGTAGCTTAGAGATTATAACAGTCGGCGGTCAACAATGACTGTTCATCTTTCAAAAAGACAAAAGAAGAAAAGGAGGCAAACAAGGATTGAATCTCGATCTATTACTCCCTCCGTCCTAAAATATAGTTTCTATTTTGGGAGTCAAATTTTAAAAACTTTGACCAAATATTCTTATTAATATATACAAAAAAACATATTCATGAGGGGTCTTGTTAGATTCGTCTCAATGTGTAAAATCGTAATATCAACTTTTTATATTTTTTTCTAATAAGAAATAGAAGATATCTTAGGTCAAAGTTACGTCTTGGAGACTGTGCAAAATAAAACAAGAATTATATCTTGGGACGGAGCGAGTATAAAACTGGTAGGATTGTTCTATTTACTTTATTATCAATTATTAGAAAAAAAAAATTACAAATATATTGAAGATGTGTACACTTAGGCATGAAGATATTTCCTTCATTTAAAAATATCTTTTTTTCCTTTCTTCTAGTTTTCTGTTCCTAGTCTTTTTGTTTTGATCCCTAGGTGGATTCTAGTCGTTATTTTTGTCCTTTCTGTTTCTTGTCCTTATGTACAGCTTGCTTAGTCATCCTAGGTCAACAAGCATTCTCATATAAATAGAGGAAGCAGTAGGCTTTCTAGGCGCAGCTTTGTAAGGAGGTAACCTCCATTTTTTCTCAAAGAATATAGATGAAAGAAATACTGGAAAACTGATTTTCCAGATTAAATCGAAGTTAGAGTCACTGATTCTTTGTCAAAATATGTTTTGATAAGCTCTAATAATTTCATATAAGTTTAAATAAGGTCAGCGTAACAGAAAAAGAGGTTTATTAAGTACCATAAGCAAAATTTAAATTTGATAGTTATAAATCTTATAATAAACAAAAAAAGGTATAATAAGCTCTATTAAGCAACAATAAGTCTACATTTAGAGAGACAATTGAGGTATCATCCGAAAGAGTTTGAAGAAGGTGGCCAGCTAGAAGACATGTTAAAACACTTCAATTATCGACATTCTTCTTTGTGTTCTGAAAGATGTTTTGGATGTTTGAAGGTAAGATGGAAATTTTTGAAAATGATGCCACAAAAGGAGGATACATATCAATTGGCTATAATATTTGCTTGTTATACACTTCATGATTTTATTTCCTTGGATAAATTAGGGATAACAATGTGGCTAGATGTTGACTAAATGGAGCCAAGAGTTGATCTTCACATATATTAAAAAAACACGAAAAGAAGCTAGGAACAAAGTCCGAGATCTCATAAAGTCATAACCAAAGATATTTGGAGATCACTAGGCAACGAAACAGTGGAGGAAACAAATCAAGAGGGTGACATGCATTGTGACGGAGAGGATGAATAGTGTTGCGAATTATTGTCATTATTATTAGTACTATTCTTATTATTATTGGTGTTCTTGTTATTATAAAGTTAACTAGTTATTAGACTCGGGCTATGCTCCGGGTATAAAAAATTTCATTTATTAATATAGTACTTTATGATAATAACACTAAATACAACTTGGCCTAGTGGTTAAAACTTTAGTATAGTACTTGAGGTCTTGGGATCAAACCTTATACTATGCATTTTCTTATTTTTTTATTGTACATGATTACATGAATTAAAACCCCCTAAGGAGAGCGCCACGTGACATAGTTTTTTGTTTTCGCACGCCTTTTAATATATTTGTATAGATTATTATCAATTTCATTCTCACATATATATATATATATATATATATATATATATATATATATATATATATATATATATATATATATACATACATATATGTATGTACATATATATATATATATATATATATATATATATATATATATATATGGCTGGGATCCGGTGAGAATAGGTCCCTATGTGAGAACACTTTTTTATGTGAGAATGAATCTCATCCGTAGGTTACCAAGAGAATCAAGAAAACGACATTGAGCAACTAATTAAGCCTGCAAAACTATGAGAAAATATCATAGTGACCATGTATTATATCATAATAACCCATCTATCACATGTTTAAAGAAATTAGTCAAGAAAAAAAATAATATCTACCATTTCCATATCATGTGTATCAAGCAACCTTTTCTATGTAATCCCCCATAATTTTAAAGGATTTATAAATATATTTTAGTATTTATATATTTATATTTAAACACAATTTAGTTTTAAAATGATTTGACTATCTAAAAAGGTTGACTATTTTAAAAGTCAAATGAAATTATTTTTAATGATTTAAGAAAGGAGGAAAATATTTTAATTAAGCATGCTTTGATAAAAGTTTTAAATACTAATTTATATTGGAAAAGAAGTCTAATGGACTTGAGGAACCCAATAAGGAAAATGAGTTATACTGATGATGAAAGTTCTAATTTGTTTATCCTATTCATCATCAATTTTCATTAAGCCTTGTCTCTTTTTCCTAAGCCCAAAAGGGAAGCTCTTTATAAATATCCTAATACCCAATTATTTTACCCCATACAAGAATTATTTTCTCTCTCCTCACTTTCAATCCTCACGGTTTCTTTTTCCTCTCTTCACTCGTTTTTTTTCTCTCACCCGAATTTGATTGGCCAGATTTCTCATAGTTCCGTTTATTTTTAGCCAAAACTTCCTTCTTGAAAGTTGTAGATCTCGAAAAGTTATTGAATTTAGGCTCAAGAATCACTCATTCGATTCTTATTCTATTAGTTATGGCCTCTGCAAGTTTCCAATTCTGATGCCATATTTCACTCGCGATTTCGGTATTTCACTCTTTTTCTTCCTTTTTCCTTTTGATTCTTTTCCTCGTTTTCTTATATATTAATTTCATATATATTATATATTGAAAGAATAAAATTTCAAATTTGTTATTATTTTTAAATTGAAGTTTTAATTATCAAAGTATGGTTTTTTAGGGTGTTAATTATTAGAAAATTATAGTGTTATGTTGTACACTATGATATTGTCTTAAATTATGATTTTAATCATATTTACATATGTTTTAAGAGTTTTATTAATTTTTTAAGTTGCTGTAATTTCAGAAAAGGGTTATTTATAGAGTTTTTAAGAGTTTTTAATTACTTGAATAGTAGTACTATGCTAGGAATTAAAAATAATTCAAGTTTGATACTTAAAATCGATTTTAAAACGTATTTAAAGGGGGTTTTAAATTATTTGAAGCCGCTGTAATTTTTATTTAAAGTTATTAATTTTAGTTGCCTTGTTTTCTAGGCGGAGAATATCTTGTAGGGAACTTTTAACGGATTTAAAAGTGGCCTACAGGCTAGTATACACGAGGTACGTATATAATTACGTGCTATGTGATTTAGTATCATGTTTTAAGGAAGACTTAAATTTTAGTATCATGTATAGGAACCTATATATGTTGTTCATATATGTGATTTATAGTAATTATTTTACATGTTTTATGCCTGTGTGCAACATGTGATTTAAAATTTATTATGAATATCGGATTATATGTTTGTATGGAATAATTGATGCAAGCATGTCAAGAAAGTTTATTTATTAATTCGCATGGAGAATTAATATATGTTATAGAAGTTAAATCATGTTTTGCATGTATTCTTTGAGAAGTATTATTTTGATTATCTTATGAGGGTTGTGGACCTTATTTGGTAAGTTTACAAGTTATGTCTATATAAAGGTAAGATATTGTTGGCTAGGTTCGACAAGTAAATTGAGTTCAGATTAAAAAGGAATTAAAGTAGTCTTGGATTGTAAGTTGTGATCACTTGTTAAATCCAAAGATAAAAGAAGTTATGTTGTGACTGTCTGATTATTATTTATGTGTTACTTGTATGTGTGTGTCAACACAAGTGATAATATGTAAATAACGTAAAGTGTAACGAGAATAGTTATAGACTTTAGACTAGTGCACGTCTAGAGTTGGACATTAAGGATTGGGGTTATGGTGAGCGTGCCATAGCTTTTCTATGAATGGATTGATCACCATCCCTCTTTTATTTCAAAGGTTCCTCGATATCGCAGGTCAATCTGAAATGCGGAGTCGTGCCCGTATTTCACATTAGTAGGCAAGACAACTCGTTCCAATAACTATTCCATTTAAAGGAAGAAATGAGGTTTAGAGTCTAGTTCAGTAAAAGTTGTCTGCAGAATATTATATGTTTATATTATTATTTATCCCTGCATGTTAATTATGTAGTATCATGTTTAGGATTATTTATGTTTGATATGTAGTACGCAGCTTTGCTGATTACGTGCGTTGTATGTGTGTGTGATCATGGCATTGCCTTATTGATCCTGTGATGATCCTTCTGGTGAGCAGAGTTGGTATAGCATTGACATTACAGGTTCGTAGATGTGCATCATTGGTAATCTGGAGTGGAGAGTTGTGTAACTAGCTTAGTTTAATTCTTGTTTTACTTAGAACATATTTTATTTGAGTTGTGAGTTATTAAGTTGGTTGTTAAGACCTAAACATTTGTTATTCATTTTGAGTTATAATAAAGTTAAAGTTTAGTTAATGTTTTCCGCTGCAAAATTGATCTGAATAAGCCGATACCTTATCACATGGGCGATAATACTTGGGTAATTCTCTACTTGTGTATTTATAAAAGTATTTTCTAGAAAGAGAGAATTATCGGGGTGTTACATTCTCTCTCTCACGCGTTGAACTTGTTCTTTGGAAATCACGACATTCGAGGATTACATTAAAAACTATATTTGAAGGGTGACTATATATGTATAACCACTAGTAGAAAAATAAGGAAGGGTTGCGCTTAAAAAGGTCCTTAGGGCTGCGTATTCTGACAACAACCCTTTCCATAGCAGCCCTTCACTTTTAGTGAAGGGCTGCGTTTTTAAACCGCAGCCCTTCTTTGTACAAAGGGCTGCGATTTTGGCATAAAACCGTAGCCCTTCGACGCATAAAAAAATAAAAAAATATTTTTTTTTGACATTTTTTTACTCTTAAATATATCAAGAATTTATAGATCTTAAACTCAAAAACGAAAATGAAAATTAAAGGAACAAAAACGAAAAAAAAAAACTCATTCGTTGGTGGTTGTAATTTATACATTCCATTCACCAGGTAGATTATTTTCAGTTAACGAAAATGAAAAAAAAAGAACTTGACTAACAACAGTTAGATCTTCAATAAATAAAAAGATGAGAAAAGAAATTGAGAAAACAAGATCAGATCTGACATTATTAGTCCCATATTGAAATTTTAACAATGCTAGGAGGGATTCCAAGTTATAAAAGCATATGTAGGATGAATTTATTTATCTTAAACAAAACATGGATTCCCACGTTGAAATCTTAGCAATACTAAGAGGGAAACCAAGTTATAAAGCATGGGGATAGTGAGTTTGTTTTTCTTTAACAAACCATGGAGTCCCACATTGAAATCTTAGCAATGCTAAGAGGGAAATCAAGTTATAAAAGCATATGATGGGTGAGTGAACAAGCTCACCTACTTTGGGCCTACACAGTTGGGCTTCGAGCCGAGCCGAGCTCACTAGTCGAGCTTAAACGAGCTCACTAATCGAGCCTAAACGAGCTCACGAGCCGAGCTCGGCTCCCCCAAGCTCGGCGAGCTCACGAGCCGAGCCCATGAAAAGTTAAACGAGCTCGAGCCGAGCCCAGTACTATTCGGCCTCGGCTCACTCGATAAGCACCCCTAACAAAGCCGTTGGTGGTTGACGACGACGAAGCCGTTGGTGGTGTCGTGCGTTGGTGGTGTCGTGCATTGGTGGTTGACGACGACGAAGCCGTTGGTGGTATCGTTCGTTGGTGGTGTCATGCGAATTGAAACCGGTGATGTGAGGAACGACGAGACAGAAGGTGTGAGAGAAACGAGGGTGAGAGAGAAACGTCTCATGGTTGAGCGGGTTTTTTTTGTGAGTTGAGGAGAAGAAGAAAAGGAGATGAAATGGGAGGAGAGAGATGGGGTGTTTCAACAGCGACATAATGAAAGAATTGGAGGGAGTTTAGGGGCTAGGGAAAATAGAATAAATAAAGAATTTAAGGCCCAATAGGGTTGCGCTTGACTAAAAAACGCATCCCTTCTTACAATTAGAAGGGCTGCGTTTTTTTAGTCAAGCGCAACCCTTATCTAAAGGGTTGCGCTTTTCTTTAAAAACGCAGCCCTTCTGTAAAGAAGGGCTGCGTTTTATTTAAAACCGCAGCCCTACAATAAAGAAGGGCTGCGTTTTGAAGAATACGCTGCCCTTTCAGCTCAGTCCTTCCTTTTTTTTTCCCTAGTGAACGGTCACTATATGTCATATGTGTTCGAGCTTTTCTTTTTTTTTGGTCCATTAGAGCTAAAATTGAAGAAAATTACCAAGAGAATAATCAAGAAAATGACATTGAGCAACTAAGCCTGCAAAATTATGAGAAAATATCATAGTGACCATGTGTTATATCATAATAACTCATTTATCACATGTTTAAAGAAATTAGTCAAGAAAAAATAATATTTACTATTTTCATATCATGGTGACCCTCTGCTATATCATAGTGACCATCTGCTGTATCATAGTAGCCAACACAACCCTCTGCTATATCATAGTGACCCTTTGCTGTATCATAGTAACCAACACAGTTTATGAAAAAATTAGTGTGGAATTCGCAAATAATGGAACTAAAACTTTGAAGAACTAAAACTCCATGAACGACGATACAGAGGAGAGAGAAAGAGAAGATATATAGAGAGAAAAAAGTAGCATGAAAGGGGTAGGGAAGAAGGGGGTAAGGGTTAAACTAAATTACGAAAATACCATTACTCATAACACTACAAAAAAAAGTCCATTTAGAGACGGACAAAATCCGTCCCTAAATAGGTCAAATCCGTCGCTATATGGGCTTAGAGACGGATTTAGAGACAGATATTGTCCCTCTCTAAAACCCTTGTCGCTAATTCGAGTTAGAGACGGATTTTAAAAATCCGTCTCTAAGTTTAGAGACGGATTTGCAAAATCCGTCTCTAAGCTTAGAGACGGATTTCCAAAATCCGTCTCTAAACTTTAGAGACGGATTTTTAAAATCCGTCTCTAAATTCGCTGAAAATATAAAAAATATATAAACGAAATTAACAACATGATAGTTCCTAATATTATCATGATTATATTTAATCACCTATTATTACCTACCTAGTTCAAGTTGATCTCATTACCATTTAGGAATATCCCTTAAGTAAACCCGGTTCAGCTCTACAAGGGAAAGGATAAGAAGACTCCACAGTCGCAAGAATTGCCGTTCGTAGGAATCGAACTTGTAACCTCAAAGAAACGAGAAGAAGCTCCAACCAACTACACCAAATACAACTTGTATACTTTTCTACATAATATTGGTAATATGTAGAAGAAATATTAGAGACGGATTTTAAAATCCGTCCCTAATTTAGAGACTGATTTTCAAATCCGTCCCTAAATTAGAGACGGATTTTAAAATCCGTCTCTAAATTAGAGACGGATTTTTAAAATCCGTCCCTAAATTAAAGAAGCGCAATAAAATATTCATATTAGAATTTAGAGACGGACTTTTAGAATCTGTCTCTAAATTTAGAGACGGATTTAAAAAATCCGTCCCTAAATTAGAGACGGACTCTAAAAATCCGTCCCTAAATTAGAGACGGATTCTAAAAATCCGTCCCTAAATTAGAGACGGATTTTGAAAATCCGTCTCTAATTTAGGGACGGATTTTTAAAATCCGTCCCTAAAGTTAGAGACGGATTTTAAAATCCGTCTCTAATTTAGAGATGGATTTAAAAATTCCGTCTCTAAATTAGTTAGAGACGGATTATCAATATTCCGTCTCTAAATTAGAAACGGATATATATCCGTCTCCAAAAATCCGTCGCTATATAAGCTTCTTTTTGTAGTGTAAGTGTATTTAGAATGGTTAGATTAGATTAGATCCAAAGGTCCAGGTTTGTTCTCACATAAAAAAGTGTTCTCACATAGAGGAGGTGTTCTTCACAAGAGCCCTCCTCTCTCTCTCTCTCTCTCTCTCTCTCTCTCTCTCTCTCTCTCTATATATATATATATATATATATATATATATATATATATATATATATATATATATATATATATATATATATATATAACTCAAGACAAACAAATGTCATGCTGCCACATGTACTCTCTCCTCCCCAACACAATTAAAAAAGACATTAAGCAATAAAAATATTTGTTTCATACTAATGCACTAACCAATTATACTACAATATGCATGTTGGTCATTGTGAGGGAAAAAAATCATTTAAAGACAAGATACTATTTCTATTTTTGAAGACTTCAAATACAAGTTGGTAAATAATTCGAGGTGGATCGTCCGGAACAAGAACTAGTTAAGGTATAATAAAGTGAAATAACTTCTAACAAGGTGAAATAACTTTGGATAAGTTTAGATAAATTTAGAAAAGTTCAAATAAGCAAAAATAAATTGAATAAACATATCCCTAGTGATTGGTGAATTCCGAGAGTAATCATGAGTGGAATCAACTTTTGTTTGCTAATTCTATTATTGTTGAGTACTTCATATGTAATCCGTAATTTTAAAGGATTTTATAAATATATTTTGGTATTTATATATTTATATTTAAACATAATCTAGTTTTAAAATGATTTGACTATTTAAAAAGGTTGACTATTTTAAAAGTCAAATGAATTTATTTTAAGAATTAAGAAAGGTGAAAATATTTTAATTAAGCATGCTTTGATAAAAGTTTCAAATACTAATTTATTGGAAAAGAAGTCTAATGGACTTGAGTAACCTAAAATCCTAAAAGGATAAGAGAAAAAGAGTCATATTGATGATTAAAGTTCCAAATTATTTATCTTGTTCATCATCAATTTTCATTAAACTTTATCTCTTTTTCCTAAGCCCAAAAAGGAAGCCTTTATAAATATCCTAATACCCAATTATTTTACCCCACACAAGATTTATTTTTCTCTCTCTCCTTCACACGCCATTCCTCTCTCTCGGTTTTCTCTCTCCTCTTCCCACGTTTTTTTCGTTCCTTCTCTCAAACCTTTTCTTCTTGTTCAAGTAACGTTTCTTCTTCAACAAGAAACGTCACAAAGTGTTCGAAACCACCAAGCAACCACCGCCGGGCTGCTGCTGTGGCCTTTCCTTTTCGGCGCCTTCCTTGCTCTCCTCCTTGTTGGTTGTTTTCTATTCTTCTTCCTCAAGATTCCATTAAAGACTATGTTTTATGCTTTCTTTTAATGTTAATCATGATTATTGGCTTTAATTTACTGTTTTAATAAGTAATCTTGATTCATATATATTTTATATTATAAGAATAAAAATTCAGATTTGTTTATTATGATTAGATTGTAATTTCAATCATTAAAGCATGAATTTTTAGGGTTTTAATTACTAGAAAACCATAGTAGCATATTAGATACTATGAGATTGATTTAGATTATGATTTTGAACATGTTTATATATGTTTAAAGAAGGTTTATTCATTTTTAAAGTTGCTGGAATTTCAGAAAGGTTTTTATTAATGGAGTTTTAAGAATTTTAATTACTAGTATGGTGGTACTATGCTAGGAACTGGAAGTAATTGAAGGTAATTAACGTAAAGTGTGACGAGAATAGTTGTAGACTAGACTAGTGCACTTCTAAAGTTGGACATTGGGAGTTGGAGTTATGGTGAGCGTGCCATAGCTTTTCTAGGAATGGATTGATCACTATCCCTCTTTTGTTTCAAAGGTTCCTCGACATCGCATATCATTCTGGAATACGGAGTCACGCCCGTATTTTGTCTTCTTAATGAAGACATTGTTGGTAGGACAGCTCGGTCCAATACCGATTCCATTTGAATAATAAAAAGATGTTTAGAGTTTAGCTCAGTAAAAGTTGTCCGCAGAATGTTATATGATTATATTATTATTTATCCCTGCATGTTATTATTAGTATCATGTTAGGAATGCTCATATTTTAGTATGTAGTACTCAGCTTTGCTGATTACGTGCTTTGTTTGTGTGTGTGATCATGGCTTTGCCTTATTGATCCTGTGATGATCCATTTTGGTGAGCATATTCAGTATAGCATCGACATTACAGGTTCGCAGATGTGCATCATTGGGAATCTTAAGTGGAGAAAATGTGTAACTAGTATATTTTAGTTTCTGCAGTTATAAGAACATATTTTATTAAGCTTGTTTGAGTAGACTCATTTAGATTGTTTGAGTTCTAAGTACTTATTCATTTGTTTATTTATTTATTTAGAATAAAGTTTAAAGATCAGTTAATTGTTTTCCGCTGCAAAATTCTGAATAAGCCAATACGTTATCACACGGGCGATAATGCTTTGGTAATTCTCTAAGTTTTATATTATATTATGAAAATAGAGAATTATCGGGGTGTTACATCATATATTCCTCTCGGTTGCTAATTATAATTATATGGTCCTAACACGTACAAATATCAACAAACTTTCAATAAGTTTAGATAATCTTAAGTTTGATAAGTTTAATAAAATTCAGGTAAAGAGATGCATTCATAGTCTCAAGTCTCAACATATCACATACCACCACTCAATAGTAGTAATACTATCTCCTTAATTTAGTATCTTACACATAATTTATTTGTTAATCCATTTAAAGGTTTTCGTCTGCCCACTCTCTCGTTTTGTACATTAATGATTATTAATTAATGTAACAATCAACTATGAAATTTCGAAAGAAGTGTTTTCTGTATAATAACTTGCTAACTTTGTAATATCCATTTCATCGGGAATTTAGTAGTGTCATTCTTTTTGTTGATGCTGACACTTGGACATTAACTAATTAACCTAGTTACCCTTACCATGTTACGTGCACTGCAACATATGTGTGTTTGCGTTAATTTTCAGATAATATGAAATGGGTTTGGGTAACCCAATAAAGAGGAGGAGAGTTTATCCCCACTTACAAGCCCAAGGAGGTTCCATCCTAAAACCAATTGGCGATACGTGGATAACTCCTAATTTCGTAAAGTAGTTTAGTCTCTTCTCTTTCTCCAATGTGGGACACTCACATGTGGTGATCAATGAGACTCAACACTCCCCCTCACATGTGACTATCTTTAGAATTCAGAGCTAACGGGAAAGATAATAAAAAATAATCCTCTTAGGGACTAGACATCCTATCGAGGTTAACCCTTATCCAGTTGCTTGATTAAAGTCCTAGTTTAGAAGAGATCCACAACTCGGGCTCTGATACCATGTTAATTTTCAGATTATATGAAATTGACCTGGATAACCCAATAAGAAGGAGGAGATTTTTAGCCCACTTACAATATTGACAATTTGTATAGAGCTTTTTTTTTGTATAATATCTAGTTGGTATAATTTGTATATAGAAATCTAAATTAGTAATCAAATAGTATATATCCTCATAGCCAATAAAAAGCACCAGCTGTAATAATAGTAGACCGTATTATATTTTATTAGTTACACAGTTGGATTGAATGAAAGATCAATAACACTTGTATTATAGTTAGACTACTCTCATATGCACGCGAGACGTGCGAAGACATATTAACATTAATATTGACATTAAAAGCACTAAATGCACTTATACTGTTTTATTGTAGTTTAATTTGATCATTCACAACATTTTTTTAATGTGATAAATGAACGTGTACCATAAAGTATTGTAAGTTGATATTATTGGATGATATATGTTGTTTCTACCTAGAAACTAGTCAAAAAAGTAATGTGTTTATGGTGAGAGTCAAATCCCGAGTTAGGTTACAATCCCAAGTCTCGTAACTGCCAATCCTGCAAAACAAGGAAAAATTGGCCCAGGGGTGCTCCAGGAAAGGCCCTCCGACACTCAAGTCATTGAGATTGAGGTAGAGAGAGAAAGTAAGTAAGTCTAGAGAGAGATGCTCTAGTTTTGTTAGGTGAGAAGTGAATACATGTTCATTGATGAGATGATTGATATTTATAGTGCTGGGGATTTCCCAGACAGGAAACCCTTTTGGGGAGCATCCCAATACCCAGAGGAGCCACCACCCTTTTTGAGGTAAAGTTGCTTTATTCCCTAAAAGCTGGTGAATCTCCTTTGACATATAAGACCTGGGCCTTGAATGAAGTGTCTCTAGATGTTTATTTGGCCAGACTAAGGGCCCAAATATATGCTAATATCTTTAATATCTGTCATTAATTGCGTAACATTGCATTGAGAAATTGAATGATATAAGCCTATTTCTTTGATATATTTGGATTACGAACATATTTTTAAATAATGATGAGATGGATTATTCCAACTAACACAAATGACCACTATGAGCCTATAAATAAATAAAGTGATAAATTATCCTAATCGACACATAGGACAATTATAAAAGGCAAAAAATGAAAAGATGAGATTGTCCCTTTTTTTTGGGTATGTTTATGTTAATGTATATTCTTTGCAATTGTGATTGCAATTGGAAGTTTAATTAGAAAGAAACTTTGTAAGTTCTTACTGTTTAATTGTTCGGAGATTGTTTTAGTTAGATTAGTTTAATTTTCAATCAAAAATATCTCTTTTTAAGTATATTTTTTTGGGAAATATATTATGTGTACATTACAATCTTATTATAAGTTAGGCAACCTTAAGTTTCTTTATTAGTTATTGCACATAAATATAGATTAAGAAGGAGTTGAATATTTTATAATTAGTATTTTTTGATAAGTGAAGGGTATAAAAGTAATCTTACAAGAGGACACCGTAGCTCACCTATTGGCTTATATAATAGAGATTTGAATGATGCTCTAACATTGGAAAAATCTTTCTAGTTATCGACAATAAAAAATTCAAGACACTAACAACAAAGCTAGTTAATCCAATTAGAAAAAAAAATAGACATAAATCTTTGGAAATAAAAAGAATAATATCGCTCTATGATTAATATCAAATTATTGAATAATAATGATTCATGAGCAATATCAAAACTATTGTAACAAAGGAATTATTTCGGAGAATAGGGTCTATGAGGATGGCCACTTGCAGAATGGTCTGGAAATGTCACATTGCAACTTGGAGAACTATTATAAATCCCTAGTCCCTCATCCCTAAAAATGATATTTTTTCACCCTTTCAATAAAATTGATTGATGTTTGTTGAACTATGGAACTATACTTTAGTTCAATCTAGTTATCTAATTTTGATTTGGTCCGTCAAGCACACACATGGTTTAGAGAATTAGAAATTGAAACTGAAATCGAAACCAGTTATGACCAGTTATAAATTTTCATATCAGATTACTGTATTAGCAAGATCCATTTCAGTTTTGGATCCACCAAATATCACCAATTTCAGGATCAAGTACACAAACGTTTTGCTCACCCGTAAGGCCCTAATCAGTAGTAAACAACAATAAGGTCAAATCATTATGGTCGACAAGGATATGTTCTCTTCACCTTATTTATATTTATTTTTTAGCAAAAATTAAAAAAGGTAACAAAAGTTCAAAAATGTTTAGGAAAAAAGTAAAATTAAGAAAATAAGAAAAGTTCAAGAAAAAAAAGTTCTGAAAAAAGAAGATTTTTTTCTTTAAAAAGAAAAATTAAGAAAAATATAAGTTTATAAAGCTTTTAAAAAAATAGTAAAAAGTTTAGAAAACATAAGGAAAGTTCAGAGAAAAAAGATAAGTTCAAATAAAGTAAGAAAAATCGAAAAAGAAAAGTTAAAAAAGGTAACAAAAAAAAAAAATTAAGCAAAGTTCAAAAAAGTTCATAAAAAATAAGGTAAAAGAGAACATCAAAGTTTCGAATTTGACTACATCTAAATTTTTTTATGGTTTTTTCCACCATCATGTCTAACATAATCAAATAAAGGTCTTTCTTTAAATTATTTTTTTTTCTAGGAGAGGGCTTTAGGAAATAAACCTTTTTCTTTCTTTAATAATGCTTATATAATTGTGGAGACCTTAAAAGATTTTAACAGTCAAAGAGTATTTATTTCATTCAATTTTCAAAAGATCTCATTCAAATTATCAAGGATCTATTTATGTACCAGCCTTAGTTACAGTGACTACTCCAATCAAAAGCAAAACACAAATATGAACTCTTCAAGTCTTCAACTAATCAAATCCATCCATTTTTGATACACAACCAAAAAAAACACCAACCAATATCATTAGTAAATCGTACCAATACGTGGCTAAACCGTATTCCTCCACGTATACATGCTAATTTACCAACAATTAGCGTAAGCCCACTAGTCATCTCTTCCACCTTTCTCCAAAATTTAAATTTCCTTTTTTTTTAAATTCTTATTTTTCCTTAACTTTCTTTGAAATTTTGCAGAATTCGCCATTTTCTCTCTCCTCCTCATTTTACACCATAAATTACATTAAAACCCCCTCTTTGCTTACTCCTGCCTTCTTTCTCTCTCCTCCTACTCTTTCCCTCTCCTCAAACTTGAGTTGTTTTTGTATATGAATTTAAGTTTTTATTTATTTATTGTATAATTAGGTTTTTTTCGCCGAATCTTGGTGCATCATCAGGTACAATTTTGTCTCTACACTTTCAATTTAGGTTAATTTTTTATTTAATTTCGATCGAATAACGTTAATTTGTTGTTTGATTTTGTTTTATAGGTTACTCGAATTAGTTGATTGTGCGAAAGTCTTGATCTTTAGGGTTTTCTAGGTTTGTAATCAATTTCTTAAGAATTGGGTGTCTCTTGAATTCATTTCTTTAAATTGGCGTTTTCTTTGTTGGTTTCCTTTAAGGGAGTGAAGTGTAGTATGAGTTAGTTGTTTCACAAGCTTAAAATGATGCCAATCTTGTGCCTAATTTAGGAAACGTTACAGTTGTTGATTAATCATGGTAATTTGTCGGACTTCATTCATTCTTGATGATAGTAAACAGATGAAAAATTGTATGCTTTGATCACTGTTCCTCATGTTTTGGGGGTCGTTAAGCTGCAGCATTATATGGGTGACTCTTATTTTTTGTAGCATGAGCGCCAGGGTACCGAAGGGTGTTCCTCCAAAGGCTGCTGTCCGCTGCTCCCAACGGAGGAAAATGGGATTAGATGTTGATCTCAATGTCCCGCTTTCTGATCATTGTGATGAAGTTGGGACGTCGAGCCATGTGCCTGCGGTTCCACAAGTCCAAGCTGCTCCGCTAGTGGTACCGATTGATGTTGATTCACTTGAGGAGGATGTCGTTTTATCCTCTCCAAGGGCCTTTGCAGCGGTAATGATTGTTGTTCATTTGTTCAATACAGTTGGTGGATTGTTCATGTGGACATATTTTAAACTTTTGAGTGAGAATTTGTTTATTGTTGTCTTCTGACTGCAGGCTAAAAATAATTCGAGAAGGAATCAGACTAGAAGCAGTAATGTCGCTGACGTTGAAATTCGTAAGGATTTTCTCTTTCTCATTTCTTATTATTGCTTATATCACTTTCTTAGTGTACAAGCATTGACATCTCCTTTCTTTCACTTACCTTTGATGCAAAGCACAACTTTTTTGCTTGAGTTTACTGTCCATATTATGTTCTAGGTTATTCTTGTGTAATGTAGTGTAACTGTAATGCTTTAAATAACTAAACTGTGGTGAGTCTGCCACTGTTGTCTGCATTACTTATAATCTCTTTCTTCATGAACTTATTTGGCTATACTTTCTAAGATTAAATTCTTGTTGTAGTTTAGGAGGTATTTGGGTTATCTAAAGGTGGGTACTTTGAGTTGGGGTTAAACACTCGGTCTTGTCGGCCTGTCTAGATTGAATGCACTCCTGTGTCAATTATACTAACATAGGATGTTGGAGATCTTGAGTGATTCTCATGGTTAGGACTTCTGCTATAAGTCCTTAATCATAGAGCTTGAAGGACTACGAAGAACAGCGTTGCATACTCACCCTAACACTCAAAGAGTAGACCAACCACCAACCATTAACCACATAAACTCAACCGTCTTCACAACCAGACTCCCACCACCCGGTATTTTGACAAGGCCAAGCTGTAGGCTTGCACTAGCCCCACCAAAATCCAAGCACACGTCATTTTGAATTACCAAAGAGCGGAGAGAGAAAATTCCAGGCATTGCTCATTTATAGCACAGAGATGAAAGACCAGCTTAACAAGAGCGGAGTCGTTTACAGCTATCTTCTCTACCTAATCTACTGCTGATCGAGTCAAGCGCAGGGCTTATTCCAGATCCGGAGAACAGAGCTGCAGCAAGACCCATGGGTTCAAGAGTCTCGGATTTTGTATCAGAAATACAGTCCTAGGAAGGATAGGATCTTTTTCCTAATAACTTCACTTAGCTCTTAGCAAACTTGCCAAAAGAAAGATAGGCTTGATTTGCAAAATCTGTTATGGCAGTGGCAGTGAATGTGGTCGAGGTGGCCGATGAAGGTAGAAATGAGCTTCTGTGGCCGGCGTTCGCCTGCAGTGGTTAATTTATAGTTCAAGAGAGAAGGGAGGGGGATCCGTGGTGAGGAAAGAGAGACAACAATGAGTTGAAGAGGGGAAGTTTAGTTGCTCAACCATACACACTAGTGAATTGGGGGAAGGGGTTTGCTTATAGGCAACAACCCTTTCATTTCTTTTTTTGAATTATCCCTCGTAGTTAACCAAATGCCCTTATTGGATAAATATCTTGTCTATACATGTATTGAGTTAATTGATGTGACTATATGCACAATTCTCTCCTTTAAACTTATTAGATATAGTGATGGTTCAACCCATACATCCAATGACGGATCTAGGATTTTTACGGATGTTGGGTCATCACCGTCCACCGACCATATATCAGTCAATAATCAATGCGTTCTTTTAGTCAAAAGAAGGATTTGGTTCAGTTTCTTGGATAGGAGTATGATTTGTGGAGGAGGATCTCGAGTACATATTCTTCTAGTAGTGAAATTTGGCATAATTATACAATTTTCATTATACTCTAGCTCTCTCAATAAAAAAAGAAAATCAAAACAGAATAACACTTGTTTTGAGATAGTGGGAATTACACAAAAAGATGCGGGATAAACACAAAAAACTCAGAGTAGTTGCTCCCATATCTTCAAACCGACAACTTCAGCTCTAATATTATACCTCTTGGTTCATTTATTTTGGAAAGACGAATCATTTCAGTTCATTATGTTTTCTTACTGTTGCAGCATAAACACATAAACTACTGGATACAGTCATACAGCAAAGACCCAACTTTGCAATCATACATGCATACTGACCAAACTTGATATACATCAAGGAGCAACTCCATCGAACAGTGGACCAACACAAACCCAGTTTTGAGATTTTCAAGACCAGGTGAAAGACACAGGGATCAAAGTAAACCGAACAATTGATAGAAAACCAGAAACAACAAATAATAAGTAGCATTTATTTGTCAAAATTCAAAAGACATAAACAACTTAAAGCATCTTATAAGCAAGAAGATGGGTATGAAATCAAATGTGGAACTTTTCAGGTGACATCATTGAAAAAAGAAAAGAAAACACAAATCTAATAAACATTTTAAGAGTTTATAATCAAATAGAGGAACTGAAAATTTATAGAGCTACCTAATTTAAAATAATTCATCAATGTATTCCTCTGCTTTGAACCCACCAGCAAGTCAATTTTAGCAATTTTAACCAATTTCCCCAATTCACATGATTTGAAATTAGTTCTTTTTATTTTTGAAAAGAAGAGGATTATTCTTTTTCCTAAATAATTGTGGGTGACGTGACCCACCATGACCACGAGTGGCTCCGTGACATACCTGATAATTCTGGGGTAGCATAGAGGCTATTCATGAGAGACCCATATGAAAAATGTATTTGAAGAAAAGTCATGGAACAAAATAATAATGACCAGTGAAGGTGAAAGTATCAGTATTGTGTATTGGTGTCTGTAATATTCTGAAGGAATTTGGGTAAACATTTGGGTAGTGTGCAGCTTGTAGACAGTTTGTGGATTTAATATAATGACCCAAATGATAACATGGTAACTTTTTGTGTTTTTGCATCTCCAAAAGTGTTGTATCTGCTTCATACATCACCACTACATTTGTAGTCTAGCTTTCTTTCTCCAAATGGCATTGAACGTACTTTAATTTTGTTCTTTACTTTTGGAATAGTATCTGCAAGTAGACCTGCTGCTAACAACCGTTGCAAACGGCAAAGAGTCCCTACAAATCAACCTATTATCAACTGTGAATTATATGTAATTCCGGACAGGAACGACAGTGATGTGGTAAGCCCATCATATATTTTTGAGTCTATGTTTTCCTAGGTATGCTTCTTTGCGTAGTTGGCTTCTGTTACTGCATCTCACAATTTTTTGATCAAGTAACTAAAAAGTATCGAGTGTAAGATTTTTAAAGGGGGAGGTCATCCTTTTATTTATCTGGAGTTCTGACATGTGGTAATGTTAATTGTTATGCCCAAGCCTTTTGTACCAATTGGTACTTGGTACATTAAGTAAAGTTTAGATTCTCTCTTCTTTAGGCTATTTGAAGTGATGGTTTTGTATTTTTGGATGTCACAAAATTGTGGTGCAATGTTATTTGAATAATGTAAACCATTGATCAACTTGACTTGGCATTGTATGTTAGGATTATCTTAACTGGTTGTTTATGTATTAATTTTATCATGTGCAAAAGCTTTGTAACATACTGAGTGGCCAATGATTATTTGTCACTTTTAAAATAGCTACTTCATAATAATAAGATTTAGTATCTCCTTTGGAAGCCAATATTATATTGGTCGCAGAGCTCTTTGATGGACACAATGAGGATATAATTTTGACCTTTTACCATAATAGAGCATAAATGTCGATTTGAGAAAGGTGCTTTTCATTTTCAATATATGCTTGGTCTTTTTATTGTAAAGTTAATATACGCTTGGTCTGTTTATTGTAAAGTAGCAGGTTATGATACTCTCTATCAAAATTTTAGCAGAAACTATGTCTTTATTAAGTGCTGGAGTAACTTCCTACGATACCTGTTGTTAGACAGCTTTATGAGAGGCATTGGGGGTAAGGACAAGGGAGACAGTTTTACTTGTGTGAAACATGATAGATACTCGGTGTTTTTGTAGAGCTTAATGTTATTGCTCATTAATCTTAGTTCTTGTTGGTTTGATTGTTTCTGTTCTTGCTATTATCAGAGTGGAACTGGTGAGAGTTTTCCAGGGAAGACAAGAAGTGTGGCCCCACCACCACCTCCTCCTCCTCCAGAGCCTGTATTTAATTGTCCCGTTTGCATGGGTCCATTGGTTGAAGAAATGACAACAAAGTGTGGTCACATATTCTGTAAGGCATGCATTAAGAAAGCAATATCTTCTCAGCACAGATGTCCTACTTGCAGGAGAAAGGTGACGATGAAAGATACAATAAGGATCTACCTTCCTGCTTCAAGTTAAACTTGAGGTTTGTTCTTGTTTATTTGTCTCTCTGGATACATTTCTTGTTATTGGTGAATGCGTTAAATGACGGGCCCTTACAAAAATGAATGTGGATTCTGGGCATCTGGTGTATAATCATGCAATCATCACTAACTCACAGTTGATTTTGTGTCTGTGATTCGGTATTCTGACTATCCAGCATTATCAATGATGAGGTGTTTGAACATCAACATCCATATTTGGCCTTCAGGGCCAGACTAAGGTTCTAACTTTTAGCAGCTTTAGTCACCATTTTGCCTCTTTGTGTGGGAGCTGTAGCCTGTGGGAATTTAGATTGCCAACTCTGATGACATCATTTAAGGATTCAATTCACAAACTATTTGAAAAACAGAAGTGATATATTAACTATTAAAGATTTAGCATGTATCAATTAAGGACTGAGTTCTAGTCGATTGTTGAAATGTGGTTATACACTTTACACTGTATGTTCTCGAAATATGATGTCTTTCTATGTCATTAATCTTGAGTAGAGTGTGCTGCCTTTTTAAAAGCCTTTTAAGTTAGATAGTATTTTAGTTTTAGGTATCAAATTTAACACTTGACTATTTTCTGTAAAATAGCCGAGTCGGACACCTGGATATCCGAGCAGACACTTATTCTGTGTTTGAGTAACAACTGTCATATGTTCGACTATTCGTACGTGATTTAGTTTAAATGTGTGCAAGGTTTAGACTTCTTGAACTCTCGTAGAAGTCTACATTGGCCAAATTATGATGCTTTTGATTTATGGGACCGTTACTGGCTCATAGTGGATGTTCTTTGCACTTTTTTTTTTTTTTTTTTTTCAAATCTTGTTGGATGATATTCCTACATTCAAGTGTTCCCATCTCCTGGTCTTCTTTTCATTTCACTTGATTGTGTGGCTGTTGGGGTCTGGTGGTGGCTTGACATGCTCCCATGCAAGGCTTTTGTCTGCTAGTTTGATGGGATCCACAGAGCTTTGCGTGCATGAAACTGAATTGTAAGAGCCTGTTTGGTTCAAGTGTTTTGAAGAACTGGAAAGAAATTAATTATGAAATACCAGGACTTCTGTGGTTTTATCTCTCTCTAACGTATACCGTTATAATCTATTAGTTTTCCTTTCCTTCCTCCATATTGCCTAAATATCGCCCGCTTTCTTGTCTATCTATTGAAATAACAAGACCCATATTGACTGCCTTGTTCAGGTATTTTTGTCAGCCAATGATGGTTAAGGACAGCTGAGGGTGATTATTATGATGCTTTTAGAGCCTATATTATGATCTATTTCCGATGCTAATTGTTTGAAAGTGGTCTTGTATTGGACGGAAGTGGGCTTAATTGTAATGATGTGATTTGTTATATTGCTCCCTATGGATAGAATAGCTCTCTTCAGAAAGTTATAGTGATCTTGCGGCTGCACAATTTGCCCTTTCCTCCTCTTGCCTGCAAAGCCCGTCCTAGTGTCTGCGTCGACTAATTTTGATTGTAGCATAGCTGGTTTTTTCAAGGGACAATTCTTCTGTGATTTACATATCAGATTTTGGTTCTTCATTTAACATTAGAGTATATGAACTTGTTAAGTATGTCCTGTCTTTAGCAGTGATCAGTGAAATTCATTATTTTTCTCGTCTTTGGTCTCATTGGTTTAACAGGCGTATATTGAATGATGTCGAGGGGATTCCTGGAGTCTTTTTAGTTCGAAGAGGTGAAGAAAGAAGTCACTGATCGTCTGCACATTGCTATTGATTTAAGCCTTATATTTGAAAGAAAAGGTGGGGGAGTTAACCCCTGTGCTAATGTCTGGGAGTCTGTAAATTGATGGGATGTCCTTTATTATATTGGTGGAACATTTTGATGCCTCAAATTAGATTTTTCCATTCTTATACTCCTTTCTTTTTCCTTTTAGTGTCAGTTTTGGGGCTTCAAGATGAACCCATCTCATCGGGTCATTTCATTCAAATGTTGTACCCACTAGAAAGTGGCCTTTGAAAGAGATACGCTACTCACTCACTGATATCGTCAACTAGTTTTAGATGAGCTTATCAACCTGGAATTTCAAAGCATCTAATAGATGATTAGTTGGATTGGCTAAAAAATTCCTTTTTCATTTTCTGCTTCTTTTACTAGCTCTTGTATGTAAATTACCGTTTTCATTTTTTGTTGCTGGGAAGGTAAAATATATTTTGAGTTTTTGGTTGGCATATTTTTCTCGAGAAGTGGGTTTTCCATTTTTCTTTGCTAAACTTCTATACATCGTTCCACAATTACTTAAAATCGCCTCAAAAAAAATTAAAATTGCATTTATAACCCCTCTTTTTTTATTCTTAAATCACCACCACCATCCCCCTCTTGCCAAACTGCCACCACCACCCACCCACTTCACTCCACCACCTTTACCTCCATTAATACCCCTCCCTCTCCTTCAACACTATGCATACCACCACCACCCACACACCTCACTCCACCACCTTTACCTCCATTAATACCCCTCCCTCCCCTTCAACACTATGCATACCACCACCACCCACACACCTCACTCCACCACCCTCAACTCCACTTCTTTCGTCGCACACAACCACCACCACCTTCGCGAAGCCGACGATCTTTTTTAAAACCGAGAACATTCGGCCAGGACGATCTCCCCATGGTATGAACGTTCGTCCAGGACGTTCTGACCATGAGAACGTCCTAGCCGGACGTTCGCGGTTTTAAAAAAATTTCGATGGCTTTTTGCGCAGGTGGCTGCGGTGAAGTCGTCGCGAGAGGTAGGTGATGGTGGTGGAGGATGTCGCGGGAGGTCGCAGGTGATGGTGGTGGGGGTAGTGGGTGATGTGGAAAAGAGGAGAGGGAATGACTGTGGGAAGGTAGGTGATTGTGGTGGGGGTGGTCAGTGTTGGGTGGTGTGGAAAAGAGGAGAGGGAATGGCAATGGGAAGGTAGGTGGTGGTGGTGGGGTGGTTAGTGGTGGGTGGTGTGGAAAAGAGGAGAGGGAATGGCACTGGCAAGGTAGGTGGTGGTGGGGGTGGTGTGGAAAAGAGGAGAGGGTGAAAGGGCAGTGGGGAGGTAGGTGGTGGTGGGGGTAGTGGGAAAAAGAAAAGGGTAAAATGGTCTATAAAAATAAATTTGGGGCGATTTTAAGTAATTTGTAGTCTATTCTACTACCTGTTCATGGTTTTTTTTTCGATTATTTCACCAAATACCCCCGACAAATCAAAAAATTCACAATATACCCTCAATGTTTCAACAATTCACCATATACCCCTGACTTTTCATTTTTGTGCACCAAATACCCTTTTTTTAACTGCCGTTAACTCCCCGTTAACTTTATTTACCATTTTGCCACAATTGACTCCTAACCCTATAATCTAAACCTAATCCCTAACCCTAATCTAATTACTAATCCTAAAATCTAAAACCTAACCCTTAATCCTAAGCCCAACCCAGCCCCCTCCCCCTCCACCATCCCTCCACCATCCCCCCACCCCCCTCCTCTGCCGCAACTCCCACCCCCTCCCCCTCCTCCCGTCGCAATCTCCCACCCCTCCCCCTCGCAACTTCAGACACTCTTCGTTTTACGAAGGTTCGTCGCCCGATGTCTCCGTCGCTGTCGGAAATTTTTCGTTTGTTCTCTCTCCTATGCGCCGATGTCTCCGTCGCTGTCGGAAATTTGCCGCTGATTTGTCTCTCACTTTCGCTCCTGCTCACTGGCGTCGTACAATAAAACGGAGGGCTCAAAGGTTCGTCGCCCATGAAACAAGTTCGATTTTTCGAAGGTCGCCGGCGTTCGAAGGGGAGGGGAATTGGTTTGGCGTTCGAGGGGGAGGGGTGGGGGTTTGGCGTTTGAGGGGGAAGGGTTGGGGTTTGGTGTTCGAAGGGTTGTGAAGTCGGGGCTAGGAATTCGGCGGGGCTGGGAAGTCGGCGGCTGGGAAATCAGCGGTGAGCGGTAGAGGCGTAGGGAGTGGGGGAGGCCGGCGGTGGGGTGGGTTGCTATGATAGCCCTGTTTTTAAGCGCGTTTAATTAAACGTTAAATATATTAATTAAATTAATTATGTTCCGAAAATCTTATTTTATTTGAGTTATGGAGTATGAATTTCATTTGTCTTTGTATATATATTTGTTGTATTAATTTTATGAAATTATTATATTATTTTATATACTGTGCTTAATGAGAAATATATTATATTATTATTTACCCGATTAGGAAACCAAAGTCGGGTTCCCTTCCTTCCTTTATATTGTCGGTTAATGAGTAAACCCCCCCAATCCTTTTGGTCGGCAATTTCATTCACAACCCAAAACCCTTTCTTTTCTCCTTCCTCGTAAAAACTCATTTCACGAAAAACCCCAAACCCCAAATTTTCTTCTCCCGTGTTCTGCTCGACGCCCCACCGATGAACGACCGTCGGATTTATGCGCCGTCGTCGTCGCGTTGCTGCTGCTTGGAATTTCGTTGCTGACGAACGCTGCTGCCACTACCTGGTCGCTTAATCAGTTCGGTCTTTCGCCGAAGACTCGTGCACACGTCGCAGCCCTGTTTCTCTCTCTTCTCTCGCTGGTTGTTGTTGCTGTTGTGTTGTGGAGGTGGTGTCGTCGTTCTGCTTTGGCCACCGCGAGTCATAGCTCGCCGGAGCTTCGATTCTCCGCCTTTGTGTTCTCTGCGCTCGTGGTTGGTGGTGGTGCTGCCACTGGCCCTCTTGTTGGTACTAATCCTTTTTCATCTCTTGGTTGTGTACTATTTCGAGTTTAGAATTCTGATTAGTGAATTGGGTATGATATTGTGGTTGATTGAATTATTTTGTTTTTGATAATTGTTGTTGCTGTGTGTTTGTTTTTGTTGTTGTTGATGGTGATGGTGGTGTTATTCTTACATTAATATTGCGGCTGGCGGTGGTCGTGGTTCTTCAGTTATTATAGTTGTTATTACTAGTGTTGTGATAATTTGTTTAATTAGATTGTTAATTCCACTAAAGGAGTTTACATTATACGTTAGTAATTGGTTGATATAATATATTACAGAGGTGTTCTCTTCTGTAATTGTGTCAATATGAGTTTAGCTTCGGCTTGTTGATAATTTAGTTTTTTTTAATTTATCATACCAATCGAGGGAGACTAGTTAAGAAGATATAGTTAAATTACTCTTTTTGTTTTGAAAGTTAGTGTGAATAGCTATTAATTGTGCATATTATAACTTATGAATTTTTGAAGTAGTTATGGAAGTTAAAGATTGACAATCAAGTTTCACTCATCTTAGGAGTCTATTAATTAAATATGAAGAGAGTAGTAGATAGTCTAATCACTTATAAATTAAAGTAATGTTCTTCTACTTGGAAAGCAAATCTAGTTAATATAATAATAATAAATGGTTCCTAAATTGTTTAAGGTAATTAGATTAGTGGTTAATATTAATGAAAATCAGTTGATGTGGAAGTTTAAATCCCTAGGATGAATAGAATGGTTAATTATGTTACAGAAGTCTTAATTCTGACTTAAATGGTCTTTATTAGTGTTTGAAGGCGACTTGAGTATCAGATTAATATAGTAATGAAATCATGTTATTGGTTTTGTTTATGCAATCTATGGAAGTCGTTTGAATGTTATTGATATTAGTAACCAATTATGGATTAAATTATTAAGGTTGTACTCAATAAAGGATTTCAGTTCAATGACTATAGATGGAGTAAAGTAATAAAGTCGGATTATCAGATTAGTATCTACTAGTTTATATTAGTGCTTGAGTTCAACTACGTAATAAATATAAGTTGTGACATACCTTAAAGAGGCCTCAAATATATGTTTGAGTAGTACTCTAAGGACATGAATTGGACTTGGCCTATGTGATTATGAGTACACTATTGTGAGTGGACACATCGTTGATTTTGTAATTAGTATTTAGCTAATAGTAACTACTTCATATCAATATTGTCTTAGAACCTCAAGTTGGGATGTGTAAGTTACTCTCCCTAGTTAATTCTAGGTGAGAGACCTATTGCCAGTTTGGTTGATGCTTGATAATCATTATTATCATTATTGAGATGAGTCCACATAGATTTGGTGAAGTGAAAAAGAATATGAACTATCTATACGCAAAAGTATGGTTGTATGAATTGGTTTAGTAACTTTTGTTAGTTAATTCTAGTGAGAGACCATTTGCTATTGTTGTTGGTATTGACCAGATATGATTGCTTATGAGTTGTTAATTTATAAGTTCTATGATTGAAATTGAGTTGAACCTAGTTACATAACTACGCTGACTTAAATTCATAAGAAAGCACGATAGCATGTGATTATAGTTTTCTAGAGTGAAGTATTCTAGTGTGGTTGGTTATGCAACAATCATTTATAATTAATAAAGCTAGCGGATGAGTTCCGAGAATGATTGGTTACTTGTATGGTAAGTATGTTTTGTA
This sequence comes from Beta vulgaris subsp. vulgaris, assembly GCF_026745355.1. NCBI lineage: Eukaryota > Viridiplantae > Streptophyta > Magnoliopsida > Caryophyllales > Amaranthaceae > Beta > Beta vulgaris. Next base: position 43,773,233 of record NC_079208.1, read on the forward strand.
ATTGTAAGTGAGTTGAATCGAAATGCATAACTATATTTGCCTTGAAATACTTAAGTGATTATAACTCTCTAAGAAGAAGTCTTGCTTGTTGTCCAATGATTGTCAAGGATTACTATAACTAAGGAATATCTAAGAATGGCGATTGATTATGAACGATAATCGAAAGGAATCTGAAAGGGGAAAGTAGCCTCGTCTGAGTCGACGGATGAGGTGACATGAACAGTGCCCCATGGACTGTGAACCTTGGGGGCCCCACAGGGAAACCTGCCCATTGCTCTGTGGGGCGATAATCGGGCGTATATCAGGTAATGTGAAACCTGTGGATGGCTGATGAAATCAGCGGAAAAATGTACTCCGGACTAGTCGCGGTTATTGGCCAAAAGTAAAGCGAATGGTTGGGTGACGACCCCCACTGTCGGAGTGTAAGCTTTGTCTCCTCCGCCGCGTTCTCTTTCCCCCTGGTTAAAAGGAATGTTATTTCAAAGTATGAAAGTTATATCGATAATGGATTCCCGATAAGGAATCGTATCGTGGTAATTGTTTCGATATCGGATTCCCGATAAGGAATCATATCAGGTAAGTAATGAATGTTTATTCAGTATATGAATATGAATATCGATATTGGTTTCCTGATAAGGAGGCATATCATGGTAAGTGATACTAACGTTAGATTCCGATAAGGAATCGTATCTTGTTATGTGGATTCCGATAAGGAATCATATCTCTTATTGGATTCCCGATAAGGAATCGTTATGATGAAAGTTATATTCATTATTGCCTGATAAGGGTTTATGCGACATATAAGGAGATGATTGATAGAGTATGAAAACATAAGTTTGGATTTCTGATAAGAAATCAATTAAAGGAAGTAAAGTATATTACTTATTCAAAGTTGGTGACCTCATTTCCTACTATGGAATCGTGGTAAGTTAAAAGGTTCAAATGAGAATATATGAAACGTATCATTGTTAGGAGTCACCTTAGCGTGTTTGCTACTATGTGATTAATGATGTATTATGAAATGTGGAACTAAAATATAATATGTATGTTCAACAAGAATTATTGCTGCTAAGCATGCTATGATGATGTGATTGTTGAACTTTATTGATGCTGAGTCTTTTCAAGTAAAAGCCACCAAAGCATGTGTTATCTTGTTTATGGGTTAGTACTCAGCTTTGCTGATGTGTGTACTTGTTTTGTCATTTCTGTGGCCTGTCACTTGGTGGGTGGCAGTATCTTATATGTTTCAGGTTGAAGCCGTGAGTTATTCTTTTGCAAGCTGAAGCGGATACGAGATGGTGCAGTATTATATTTGTTATTGAAGTGAGGACGCTCCACTTGTAATAGTTAATCGTTTATTTTCTATAATCTATTTCTTCATTAAAGTCGTTAGTGCTCCTGATTCTCTGTTGTTTGTCTCCGCGAAAGCGTTGAGATTGTGAGCTTTGGGATTTAAAATTTTTATTTATTGAAATTGTAACAGGTTCATTTTATTTCTCGCTTTAGCGTTGTCCTATTTTCAAAGAAAACTATGTCGGATTTTCTGTAGAAATTTATGGGAATAGAGTATGAGAATCAGAGCGTAGTTGCAATAGTTTATCAAGTTGAATAGAATTGGGAATCGAGTCCCACACTCTCCGATGTAGTTCGGTGAGTGTGATGGTAATAGTTCGGGTTATCCCGACCAAAGTCTCTTTCGCTATGCTTAATCCTCTCTAAGCTGGTCGGGAGAATTCGGGCTGTTACAGTGGGGGAGGGGGGGTAGGGGCTGGGGTGGGGTGGAGGGGAGGGGTGGGGGCTGCCAAAGAGTTAGGGTTAGGGTTTAGGGGTAGGATTAGAGTAAGGGTTAGGATTGGATCAGGGTTAGGGTTAGGTTAGATTAGGGTTTAGGGTTAATGATGGCAAAATTGTAAATAAAGCTAACTGTGGGTTAACGGCAGTTAGGCAAATGGGTATCTGGTGCGCGTTTTCGAAAACTCAAGGGTATACAGTGCATTTCTGAAACATTGAGGGTATATGGTGAATTTTTTTATTTGTCGGGGGTATTTGGTGAAAAAACCGTTTTTCTTTTATATTTTTCTCTATGATTTCACATTTTTTTGATTAGTTTGTTACTTGGGGGATCATTAAAAGTGATTTCAGCTAGAAGAATTGTACGTCTATAGTCTACTCTCTGTTTGTTCATGTGCACCTTCTTAGGTGTTTCCGGGGAGCATGTTGATGTATATGCTTCCAAGCACATTTCTTATGCACATTTGTCGCATACTTGTGTCATGTGAGTAACATATAAAATGTGCAAGTACAAAACGTGCTTCCGATTCTTTACTTTCCTCCTTTTCTTCCATCTATCATTTTCCCCTTTATTTTTATTTTTTGTTTTTCTTTAACCTTCTTTTGTAAGAAACCAAACAAAGTATAACTGATATAGTTTTGCTTGTTCTTGAAAATTGTTTATATGGACAACCATAATATACAATTTTCACCAAGTTTGAAATTTTTGTTCTTGGGTGAGGTGAACCTACAACTCTACAAGAAAGACGTTAGAAGTCATTTCTGACTTTCTAAGGGGTCACCTCTTAAAATACATTGATCTTTCATATTTTAGAGTAGATCATTGTAAAGTGGCCTTTTTTTTTCTAGTTGTTTCATTTAATTTGGACACGCAATTTAAAGGTAAACCATTAGATAATTTATACAAATATATTAAAAGGCATTTCTATCAAAGTAATGGTACCACATGGCAATCTACTCAAGCTTCTAATACATGTTTTTGATCTTATTAAAAAATATTAACAATGTGAAGCTATTAGGATTCAAACACATGACCTTTCAAATAAAATGTATGAGTTTAACCACCAATTTACTACGATTTCAATGTTAATATTTTGAAGTAAAACATAATAAAGTCTTATAATTATATGTAACTATTATGACATAGACAAAACCTTTTGATCTTTAATACTTTTATCAAGGTAATAACATTCTCTTATCCCAATTCCATTGATATTGTTATTTCGGTTATTTCACCAAATACCCCCGACAAATCACGAAATTCACAATATACCCTCAATGTTTCAAAAATTCACCATATACCCCTGAGTTTTCAAAATTGTGCACCAGATGCCCTTTTTCTGATGGATGTTAAGTGGCCGTTAGCTTTATTTACGATATTCCCACCATTAACTACTAACCCTAAGATCCTAATACCCTAAACATAATTCTAACCCTAATTATAACCGTAACCCTAAACCCTAACACACCCATAACCCTAAGCCCATGACAGCCCATGACAGCTCAACCTTCCCCCTCCCATCCACCTAAGCCCCCACCCCTCCCCCTCCACTCCACTCCACCGCCACAGCCCCCACCCCTCCCCTCCCCGTAGATTTCCTACTCCACCGCCGTTGCCCCTCCCCCACCCCTCTCGTCGATTTCGTCCTCCTCCTTCCCGTTGATTTCCTCCTCCTCATCCCCGTCAATTTCCTCCTCCTCCTTCCCGACGATTTCCTCAGCCACCATTCTTCCCCTTCAATTTCTCGCGAAACGGTTCACGCGCCTTTCCCCAGTCCCCTTCTATAGCTTCGATCTTCATCTTCCTCCTTTGAAGTTCTCAACAATGGCGGAAGGTCCCGAAAAACACCACCTCGTAACCCAAAAATTTGAAGAACCACCCCCCCTGAAAAACACCACTCGTCTGTTTGGTCTGCATTTTTTCGGCATCGAAGGGGAGGGTGGTGGGGGGGCTTTCAAATTTCTGGGCTACAAGGGAGGGGGAGGGGGAGGGGAAGGGTGGTGGCTTTAGAATTTTTGGGCTACGGGGTTGCGGGGTTGGGGGAGGGAGGGGGAGGGGCTGCGACGTAGGGGAGAGGAAGGGGGAGGGGAAGAGGGGATGCGGGCATGCGGCGGTGGAAGGAAGGGGGATGCGGTGGTGGGGGGGGAGGGGTTGGGGGTTGGGCCTGGGGGTGGGGGTGGGGGTTGGGCCTGGGGCTGGAGGGGTGGTGGGCTGGGTGGGTTAGGGTTTGGGGTGAGGGTTTAGGTTTAAGATTAGGGTAAGGATAAGGGTTAGATTAGGGTTAGTGTTAGATTAGAATTAGGGTTTAGGATTAATAATGGCAAAATCGTAAATAAAGCTAACGAAGAAATAACGGACGTTAAAAAAGGGTATTTGGTGCGCAAAAATGAAATGTCAGGGGTATATGGTGAATCGTTGAAACATTGAGGGTATATTGTGAATTTCTTGATTTGTCAGGGGTATTTGGTGAAAAAACCGTTGTTATTTTTATCCTCAATTTCTTGAAAGTTTTTTAAAAATAATTTAGAATTCATATTGTGTCGAACTCGTCCGACACAATATTCTCGTCAGACGACTTCAGGTAGTCTTCATTTTTTTTCAGTTAGTCTTCTTTTTTTTCCAGTTGGTTTCAATTTTTTTCAGTAAGTCTTAATTTTTTTTCAGTTAGTCTTCATTTTTTTTTTCAGTTAGTCTAAATGAAAGTAACTTAGGTCTAAATGAAAGTAACTTAGGTCTAACTGAAAGTAACTTAGGTCTAACTGAAAGTAAATTAGGTCTAAATGAAAGTAAGTTACCTTTAAATGAAAGTAACTTCGGTCTAAATGAAAGTAACTTAGGTCTAACTGACAGTAACTTAGGTCTAACTGAAAGTAAGTTAGGTCTAAATGAAAGTAAGTTAGGTCTAAATGAAAGTAACTTGGATTCTTAGTTTTATTATTCTTTCATTTAACAACTAACTAATATTAAAAAAAAAAACACTAACCTCTTCCTCTCACTTTCTCCTTCTTCTTCATTCCTCTTATAGCTGATTTTTTCCTCACTTCATATGAGAAATCATCTAAGTAGAACTAATATGAAATCACCACATGTATCTAGTTGGGGTTGGAGAAGACCATGGTGGTGTTTGTGTATTATTTTTTCTCAAAACATATATTAGTCTTCGTCGGCGAAGTAAGAAGGACAATCATCATCTTCTGCTAAAACAAACACTGAGAAATCGTCATCTTCTGCTGAGCTTGGTCTTCAACCTCGCCATAGTCGACGTTGTTGATGTCGGCGAAGTAAGAAGCACAATCAGAACTTGCCGTCCGACGGAAGGTATTGAGTCAGACGGTATGACCCAATACTTTCACAATAATTTATCATGTCGTAACGCTCATTTTTCATTTTGTGCTAGAAAGAAAATTATAAAAAACTAATAAAATCAATTACGAAACTTATGAGTAATAATATATTTTGATTATTTTAATACACGGGGCATCGTCGGGCTAAAAATACTAGTTTTAATCATAGACTGAACATGTGTATATTGAAGTTAGAGAGGTAGGGACTAGGGAGGATATATTCTGAATCAAATGATGTATGGATTGGATAATGACAATTTGGAATAAAAAATATTACCTTAAGTGCTTTATTGACCTAACGATTTAGGGTCTGTTTACCCCATCTTATTTTTAGTTCAGTTCAGTTCAATTCAATTCAGTTCAATTCAGTTCAGATCAGTTCGGTTCAGCTCTTGACAATACTCTTACTCTCACATATCAGTATATCACTATTCATTTCAGTTCAGTTCAATTCAATTCAGTTCAGTTCAGTTCAATTCAGTTCAGTTTAGTTCAGTTCACATCAGTTCCGTTCAGTTCAACTGTTTTATGCCGAAGAGAACCGGCCCTTAGCCCGTAAAAAAAATTAACAATTTAAGAAGGAATTTTTTTTTTATTTAAACGAAAAAGTCACTACAAAGAAAATCGAATCCCGCAAAGGATGAGTTAAGCATAAACTCAGGCCCTAAGTTTTGGTGTTTTTCACCAATTGGGGACTCTAAGTTATTTTTTCACTAATTGGGACCTCTGGTTGGTTTTCCGACTATTTAACCATCCATAAACTCACCTGAGTTTAAATAAAAACTTAGTACCTGACATTTAAAAACTGAAAATGCAAAACATAGTACCTTAAATATTAAATGTCCTAATTTCATGCAAAAACAAGGATATTGTTTTAGTATTTCTTTTGACCAAAAATTTCCAAAAAGAAAATAGCACAGCATCATACTTCAACTTCATCACAGTTCAGTTGTATAAAGCACTTAAACATCTTCAGAAGAATTCAGCCGTACTGCTCTTCAAAGTGCAGTATTCTTGCATTACATTCCACAACTACTTCGCATCCGGACACCTAAAATACAAAGCTGGCATCATAAAAGGAAATTGGACTTGATTTACATAATGAACCTAATAAGCCCATTTCGCAATTATATATAACAACTAACTGATGTAAGAGAAAAATTACAAAAGGGAAATAAATTTGAATTTCATAACATGCATCTTTTCAAAAACCCATTAACTACCCCTTCCCCTGTTATACTAATGTCAACCATTATTAGAGCAATGCCAAGCACAAATTTTACCATAGAACAAAAATCGAAAATCAGTAGCAACAATTAGTATTTGATCAACAATAAACTAGCAACAAAAACAAAGAATTATGAAGAAAAAAATTCAACATTTAAAAAAAATCATGAACCAAACCCTAAAGCCCCTCGATATATAGACATTGACTGAATCAATAATTCGAGTAAAAATCGAATGGATCATGAAATCTAGATAACTTACCTTAATTATAATCATAAAAATGAAGTAAATTCTCTTTGAATTGCCGAATTTTTTTTTGCAAGGAGAGTTATGGTGTGAGAATGAAGAACCTTCTTCAACAGAGGAAAGGAAAATGAAGTGCCGCCAATACTGAAGTAATGAGACTTGATAATTGGTTTTTTTTTCTGTTTTTTTCTTAAAAAAATAATAATTGGGCTTATTTCATCAGTTTTCAAGGCAAATACAACCCATAGTAATCATGACAAAAGGAAGGGACTAAAGTTTTTTTTAACCAAAGGGACTAAGTTTTTTTTTAACCAAAAGGACTATGTTTTTTGACTGAAAATTGGTTTTAGACTCTTAGTACTTAAACGGTGAAAAATTAACTTAGAGTCCCTAATTGGTGAAAAACACCAAAACTTAGGGCCTAAGTTTATGCTTAACTCCGCAAAGGATTGTTCATGGAACGAATTACAAGAAAAAGGGGGAGTAACTATGTCTTACAAACTAATTTGATATTATTTTTCATCATTTTAAAACTCATCTCTTTTACATTTTAATGTTTACAGCATGATAATCTGGCACTCGTACTCTTTAAATGCCATTTTTTTATATAGAGTTAGATTAGATTTTTAAGAAAAAAATCCTGCATCTTTCTGCAAGCTACTTTTTTTTTTTTTGAAAGACAAATTCTGCAAGCTACTCAACATGGAGAAAGACATTGAATATTTGAAATTTCATAAAGAGATTTCTCTTAAATTCTAATAGATCACACAAAGGGAATGATTATATCTTAATACATAAAGATTTTTCCCTCAAATTCTAATGAAAATGCAGTAACACTGCAAACTTCACCAAACACGTAAATGTCATTATTCATACAATCATACATATATATATTACTACAAGATACTTAACTTCCTAATATAGGCAGATCATGGTGCTCTTGCTCCTGCTTCAGCATTGAGCATACCATTGTATTTGTCAGTTTTTTTGAATCCCGGAAAGAAACCAAAACCACCTAAAGGACCAAAAGGACCGAAAGGGAATGCAGGCCGTCCGAGTGGTAGTAACCCAAGGAGTGGGTGCAAGAGCCACAAAAGACCTTGAGGCCTGTAGACTGTGTCTGGTGGCATGTCTCTTCCAGCCACAGCACCAGCAAAGATTGCGCTGAGAACAAGGATCATTATCAGCAATGTTGTTGACACTTTCTTCATTCTTAGCTTTGTCTCGCTCTCCCTTGCTCTTTTCTGTTGTGTAGACGTGCTGAAGGGAACTGGTATTTATACAGGATTGGATGAAAGCGAAGCTTGAAGCTACAACTTTTATGAGGTACATATGTGGTAGTGCTGTTTAATCTTCTCTGCTCTGACATCATGGAAAAAATGGGGGTGGTTCTTATATTGGGTATACATTTGGTACGTTCTTTAGATTTTACACTGATTTAGTAGAAAGTACATATTTTACGGACAAATCATTAAGTGCAGTGCAGACTGTTATAGTAAGAGTTTGTTGCTCAATAAGAGCTAAGATGGGTTGTGCGTGTACTAGATGCATTTCTTTACCAATTGTTAAAGGGCTATGGCCCAGGGGCCTTCCAGAAATCATATTACCAAATAGAACTAATTATGGGACGTAGGATAATGTGACTAAATAAACACTGAATTCAGATTTATGCATCTTCAAAGATGAGAAATTGTATTGTAGGACATTTTGCGTGCCCTCTTAAACAACCTTGCTGATATGAAAAAAATAATGGAATGTTTTGAATATAAGCGATTATGGGATGTTTTTATGTATATTCAGGGTTGCATGTGAAGGTGAATTCTTCAGTTTAGCTACTTGAATACAATAGTCATTGGAAAGAGTGTAGAGAAAGTTTGCGGCAGCTTGAGAAATTCTGGTTGTTAGTAGTCATATACTTAGGGTTCACCTTTAAAGAAAGGGCAAAAAAGAAAAGGAAACAAGAGAGAACAATTGATGCTTTTGTGTCTGGTTAGAACTTACAACTTACTGATAGGCGCTTTGTTTTTTCTCCCTCACAGTTTCTGCCACTACTCCATCTTCTAACTTCGTCTATGGCTCCTCTTTCCCTCCCTCTAATGCATCCTTCCTAACCTTTCCCCATAATTTATCTTATAACTCAAACCAAAATTGGACAAGAGTTTTGATGCTACGTTAACAGCAGCGTTAAGAGCCACTTCGGATGCCATCGACTTGAAATTCGCTTGTTATAGATGTTCTTTCTAGTTTCTCTCCTATTGAGATTTGTGTCATTTCTTGTACTTTCTCTCAATTGAAATAATAACGGTCTCGAGGTGTGATGGGGTTAAGGTGGTCTTTGATGGAGGTTGTTGAGTGTGTCCGTGAGAAGGGTGACCTCTGACATCAACATTCAATCAGTGGGTGAAATGATGATGGCATACGGTGTATTGACAAGGAAGTTCATGTAGTCGATGGTGTAGTTGAGTATTAGGGTGATGGTTAAGGATTAATGGTAGTGGTGGACGTTATTTGTCCGGGGTAGTTGAGTTCCTAGGGGTGGGTGAGGAGTCAAGATGAACCAATTTCGGGTAACTTTATATAGTAAAACCAGAGAATGGGGAAATAAAAAAGATACCAAAGGTGAGGAAGCCCTTTCCTACCTTCACTAGTTTGTCTGTCTTGCAGAAAGTGATTCTTCAAGGGGGTGGGAAGAGGAAGCTCAATTTCAAAAGGTAACCCGATTTTTTAGTAGGTTTATAAAGGAATCAATTTAAACTCTAGAGTATGCAATAACCCACAAGTTTACCAGAATAATGCATCACATACTTGGGAACACTTCCAATAGAATATTCAACACGGTAGAGGTACCACTTGATACATACAAATCCAATTTACCCTCCAAAGGGTTGATGTTCTTCCTTCTATCTACTATTTATGCAACAAACACCAAATAATTAAATGCATTATCCACCTCAAATCACTAGTATGTAGTGAAACAAACAACAAAAAACAGGAACAAGAAAAGAATTCATCATTGTCTCTGAGGCTTCCGACTCCATTCAGTGCGTCCTCGGTTTATTTCAGACCCATCAGTAGATAATCTCAGTAGATGTAAGAACTGAAGACTACCATCTTCGTTTTTAGTTGATGCTGGAGTCCCATTTGTTCCTCTTAGCTGTGAGATGGTTCCGGCTCCGTTAATTGGTTCGGGATTTGTGAGAGAATCTACAATATCATCATGTTGACACTCTCGTCTGTAATCCAAGGTGATGCTTCGTAGCTCATGTGTTTCGGTAAGTTCTTGAGGCGTACTCTGCCAGAAGATGAATGATTTTAAGTACAAACCATAAGACCAAATAAAGATGCTTGTGTTACACAAGAATCATGTGCAGGAAAAGTTGTCACCTTTCTTAATATAGTAATGGTTCATTACTAAAAGTCTTGACATGCCACCACTTAAAACTAGTTGATGGGAATCAATGTGTATAACACAACTAAAATGAAGGGTCGTTTTGTAAAATTATACTTCCTTGATAATAAGCGGACATGCGAACTAATTCGGGACATGAGTGCATGCTTCTCATTGGTAAACAGAAAGAAAGTCACATAAGATGGGAAAAGAGAGTATGTTAGCAATTTAAAAGGATAACAAATTCAACTCACCTCCAAAAGCCATCCAATGTAGGTGACATTGTTTACATGGTGGTTCATGTCCAGATCCCCTCTTCTAGGCTGTATAACATCGGACAGGCATCCAGTTTCGTATTAGCCAAGGCAGAAAAATCTCAGAAAAGAAAAAGAATGCATTTATAACGCACTGATGTTCAATGTTTAAACAATCTTACCACTAGCCCTAATTTTGAATATTGAGAAGGATCTTCCAGCTTCGGTATTTTCCTCAGGCTTTTGTTGTTTTCCTCAGGAAAGGCTAATCTGCAGATGTTATCACATGAAGAAATAGCTAAGAATTGATACTTGGTCAAAACGAAAAGCAAAGTCACTAAACATGGCTCAATGTTTGTCTGCACCTCACAATTTAAAGACAGAACAATCAATAACCATTGAGGCATCACATCTTTTTCCCGAAGTATCTGGACACCTCACTTGTCGACTAAGAAAGAGCCAAGAACATTGAACAGAAAATTACAGGTATAAGACCCAACTGCTGAGTTAAACCGTGAAACGATGGTTGTTTGTTTGCTTTATTATCAACAAGTAACTTAGTGGGAAGAACATAAACGTAACGAGAGCTTAGGCAATCGAAGTCGATCTACAAGAAGCCTTATAATCGACGTTATAACATAATAAATGGATTCCCAGGTGAGGGCTAAGAGGCAAACAGATGAAAATCTGTTTCATCTTTTTAGTTGGAAGTTTTAGAGGTTCTTGAAAATGGATGGTGAAATTTTTTATGGAGTAGAGACTAACAGAGACGTACAACAAAGATATCTTAGGAAGACACATATAAGACATTGGTCAAACTTTTCCTTCCAAGCGGAGCTCGAGCCTTCTTTTCTTCATCTTTATTGCAAAGCAGAGGGAAGAATTGGTCAAATACTCAAGGCTAATTCGGGTTGTGCTGTACATACCTAAACCTAGTGAAGGTAGGAAAATTATTGCATTTAAATCTCACTTAAATGCTCTTAACCTCTCTTTGCTAATGCTGCCTATGATTGCTTGAAGGGGTATGTGAAGGTTGTAGTTCGAAATTAATGCTACTCTCCCATCCAACGGGTGTGTAGAATCACTCGTGTCAAAGTGAAAGCACTGCATGCAGATGAAATGAGCACTCTTGAAAAGTTTGCTGGCACCATTGTAGACCAGTGATAAAAGAGGAGAATTTTTTTTGCCAAGTAAGTTGCAAGGATCAAGACATCCAGCAAGCTCACAAAATACGAGGACAGTGGCAAAGCCAGGAGTTCTTTTTATTGAGGACGACACACTTATAGAGTCTTTATGAATGATCTAAAAAATATTTAAAATCTGAAAAGTAAAAAATATAACTTAAAACAAGAAAACATTAAAATTTGAATCTGGAGATATGAAAAAAAGTAAAGCAAGCAAGGCAAAAATTTTGAGGGAAGAATATAAGTGACAAGGAAAAAGTGAAGATAAGAAGGTTGAAAAGCCAGGAGAGTTCTATAGCTAAAGCGTGCTAAAAAAGCTAGCAGTGGGTAACAACATAAAAAGATGTTCTTAGACCCTGTTCTTTTGGGCTGAACTGAAGTGAGCTAAACTGAAACTTGTGAGAGGAACATAGCTGAGCTAAACTGAGCTGAAACTAAGCTGAAACTGTGCCCAAAAAAACATGGCATTAATACGCGTCAAACAAGTCACCTAATGTCTGATGGGTCCTCCTAAGTCAACCAAGTCAGCGAAGTTTCTTTGCTGCTTTTTTTATGCAGCTTTAATAGACAAATCATGTGGGAGGCCATAGCTACCCTAGACCATACACTAGTTCTACCACTGTATGAGGGGACAGAGATCTCTGACCATGTATAGGTAAAGAGTCAGTCAGATCGACTTAGATAAAACTTTGAGGCACAGGACATGTGGTCGCTTAGAGACCTAATTTGTCTCCTAGGCCCAACAAGACTATCCAAATCAGTCTTTGGGATACAATGGAGTTTACATGATCACAAATGAAATATTATACACAAGTTTGCTTGAAAAAACTGTATCAAAACTTCCGCATACTCAAACATAACAATTCTGTCGTATAAACAAACTAAAGTTTAAGTTGTGTTTCAAAGATAACTCAACCAAGTATATTTAGGATAAAGCCCTCAGAACTGAGTTTAAGATACTATTATAAACTCAACCAAGTTACTTTTAAGACATTAAGCTCACTGTTTGTAAAAACATGTCATTAGTCTCCCTTGATCATTTATATAGGTTGTAAGTATAAATTATAAGCCGACAGCCACATTTAGTCGAGATCACATACAACCAATTTAGAAACCTCTTAGCAATTCGTCACACAATAATTTCCGTTTTGACTATCAAAATCATAAGATGCTTTTAAACTACTGTGAAATCCTGATTACACTTGTAAATAACATGTCACAAAAGCCAGTTTGATAATAATGATACAAGAATTGAAAGTAAGACATCATTCCATGGCTTTTGTCAAATTTTTCCATAAAGATACACATACGATAACATAGCAACCCATACTCAAAATTTATCATAAACATATTGATTTTATCACCAAATTAGCATGCATAAATATAGAGCATGAAAGAACTTGGCTTATAGTAAAGTTAATATAAAAATGGGTGGTAGCAAGTTTAGGACCTAGACAATCCTATTTTAAAACCCCCATTATAGACATTTGACTCCGTAAGCTTCAACACCATGAGAAGCATCTTAACAACAATAACTGAAATTAAGGTAATGCTAAGACACATACCAGAATCCCTCTGCTGTTTTCTTATGCTAGAACCCCCCAAGGGTAATTAAGTCACACTACACTAATAGTCAGTTGGTGTGGCATTTCTGATGTCAGAGGCGGTTAGAAGGAAGAGAAGAAAAAAAAGGGGAAATATCTGACGATTCCTAACAAAATTCAGTTAGCAATTTTGCTAGTTTAGTAGTGAAGAAGTTATAAATAGTCGTGAATAGACAGAATTTCAGAAAATCGTAGAGTTCAGCACATTGAGAGAAAACCTCATCCTCTCGAACGAGTGAGGGTTGTAATTGGCAAATTTACACTGTTCATCAATACAACAGATTACCATAGCCTAATATCTGTTTTTAATATCACATTGTGCTTGATTTACCTAGTTTAGAGAACCAAGAAGAAGTCATGTAAAGTGATTTTCTCTGCAATTTGGACAGACTTCTCGCAATATACATACCTCGATTTGGGAGATCATAACTCCTAGCTTATATGTACTATTCGGGTAAAATTTTGGGCCCACCTTCTATTAATTTTCAAGAGGAGCATATATCATAGCTAAAAAACAATTAGAAGACTGGAAAATCGAGCTGGAACACAAAATTGCTTTAACTGCCGAAAGTAGCGACCTCGGTAAGGGAAGAAGTTCCCGTTAGGCACTCCTCATATGACATAATACTCGGACAAAGTAAGGTAGGTTCTCACCCTTGATCCGTACCTGTCACTCATCAAGAATGGCATTTTAGACATTTTTTGCTAACCGATCTTCAGTGAGACCTTGTCAGCTATTACCAATCTAACCTAACTAATCAATTACCAACAATACTAAGCTATTGCCAAAAACCAATTGATATCCAAAAGATATTTAGGCCTATCCTATATATATGCAGCATACTAGTCAAAGGAGAATGTTGCAACTGAAAAAAATCAGGGAAGATTGTATAGATAACACCTAAGAGATTCTATAACCAAACTTCTTTTGTTGACTAGCACAGATAAGGGACATAATGCAAATGCAGTTTTCTTCCCGCACCTAGGTCGCCAATCTTTCTACTACGACAACTTAGTTCATCTCGATATTCGCAATTTTTTATTTGTTTGTAGCTCTTGGTTTCTCAATAGAAGTTGTTCCTTTCAAAAGTCATAAAAGTTGGGCACAAGAATTACCCAAATAGTAGTTCTAAGCTAGGATTTATGGTTTATGAAAGCTAGGGTATCTTTGCTGATAGAAGTTTGGTAGATTGTATAGAGGATTTCTCCTCTTTTCATGGCTTATCTTGGTATATAAAGCTTAGGTGATGTCTTTAAAATTGTTCTCATGGTGACAAAAGCAAATGACCAACTAAAAAAGAAATAAAATATGCATAATCAACATGCATCATTAATAAACTAGACTTATTCCTAAGCAGCTGCATGCACTTACTAGATGGAGGTACATATCTCCTTATTTTACATACCACTTATAACAACCACTAATAAGCACCATCTCACTACTAATCGGGGATTAAACATGGTTTAGGTGGGTAGGCGGCTGCTACGAACTACCCTAGTAATTCTGCTAGTAATTATATACTGGGAGCTGTCCTAGTATTTTTTGTTAGTGGCAGCTATCTGACCTGATAAATAGACAGCTATCAGGAGAGAGGAAGAAGAAAGTAGTAAGTGAAAGAAAACTGGGAGCGCTCTCAACCTCTCGAACATTGAGATTTGTATTGGGTTGATCATTTGATCTCTAATAATACAAACTTATCCCGCTTGGTACTAATTTGCTTGTGATTTTGATGTTTATTTATCTGAACTCGTAGCAGCGGCTTGTGCTGCGAAGGAGATGATGAGAAATCCATCTTAAAGGCTATGTGCTTTATTAAAAAAAAAAGTACCTGAGAGTTAGCTGAAATGTGTGGTTGTTGAATAATATTTGTTGAGTTGTAATAGCGATGGATCCTAGCTGGAGTACCATTGAAAGCAACAACAGTGAGGACACCCCTTTCATGAGGAAGCCCGACACCTATTGAGCCACTGGTAAAAGGGGGGATGATGCTTTGGGCCCACGATATCCTTAGGCACATTGAAGAGTGGAATATAGCTAAGGGGAAGGCGAGTAGAAACCACTATACTCGCTCCGAAATTCATGCTTATGCTATCATCAAGACCTTACCCGCGTGTGAACCCTGAGCTAGTTTCCGAAGAGTGTACTGGAGAATAATATGCTTATACATTGCGAAACAGTGCAATTCGGGAACCGGGAGTGATGCTCGAGAATATTAATAAAAAAGTAGAAGGTGGAAGGGTACTGTAGGTGGGGTGTTGAGAGAAATGGAGATTACTATGGAGGTTCAAAAGAAAGGAAAAATATATCCCGATAACCCGCATTGGAGGGAGATGTACAAGTGTTTAGAAGATCGTGAAGAGAGGCGAAGGCTAAAGCCATATAAGACCAGTTCTAGGGAATCGAGCTCAAATTTTAGTGTGAAAACTGAAAAGAGATCCAAAAGACAATTGCTAGACTTGTAGGCCGGATTATGAGCCTGAAACACGATTAGTAGCGATGATAGCGGTCATTATTACAACCCCCTGAACATGGACTAAGATCAAGAATAGTTGAGCTTTTGAGAAGTAGTAGTAGTTGTTATAAATGGTATGTAAGATAAAAGAGATGCGTTTTTATCTAAACTGTAGTAAGTGAGTGCAGCTAAGGAATAAGCTTAGTGGAGCGTAGTGGTTGTTAATGATGTATGTGGATTATGTGTAGTTGTATGTCTTCTTTTTTCTATATCCTTTTTTTCTTTTGTTCCAAGTAATTTGAAATTCACCTCATGACCGAGTCTTCAAGAACCAAGAGAATCCGGGCTATTACACTTGGTACCAGAGCCAGGGTTACAAAAGAACAAAAGATGACACATAATCCCTATGTGACACATGTCCTTGATGTCTCTTCATAAAAGATGCACGACTGTTGTAAATTTGCAGCAGCCAATGTGTTTCTCTCTGGCTCTCCACAGATATTGTAACAACCTCCTATACAACGATGCTTATATACAAATGCACTTATTTTTGTTTCATTAGCACCGCTCTAGAGTCTAGAGTGTATCTTTCCTCATCAACCTAGCTCAAACTAGTTGAATATTCTCTGAACAGTCTTAAATTAACGCACAACTGCCAAAGATTCCTTTCCAAAAGATTTCACTATTTCAATAAAGAATTGCCAGAGCAAAATCCTTATACCTGGGATATGATTTGATCAGAATACTTTGTATTAGACCAAATGAGAAATAAAACTCCTTTGGAAAGGGTAGCTGTGAGTTTGACCCTTGGATTCACACTCATACCATCCTTATTATGAATTAGAGTGACAGACCTCATATGCAGAAGCTTTACATATATATGCTTGTTGAAAGGGCTCAAAAAAGGGACACTGAGCTTCAAACCACCTAGTAAAGTTCATATAATAGAAAGCCAAAATGGAAGAATACATCATATCGTTTTGCCGTCTTTTACAAACTAATACTTCAAGCAGATGTTTATAAAAGGGTGAGGGCTCACCGAAGCTTTTTTGGACAGTAAATCAAATACTCATCAGCAATTTGAGGAGTAACTCTCTCCAACCTTCTAGTATCCATGTTCATCATCACCCACTTACTGCATTGAGAAGAAGAGTTTGTCAGCGGGCCATCTTCGTGAACTATAAATGCAAGTATTAAGAGGAAAAGGGTTCAAATATCCCCTTTAAATGAATGTATCCTATGGAACGAAATACATAATATCAAAGCTTAAGACCAAGAATTTTGAAATATCAGCACATCTTCAGGAAGCATAAATTTAGCATCAAATTTCCACTAATTGAAACAGGGGACTTAAACGTATATGAGATCAAGCTTTAAGAGTCAAAACACCTGAGCGAACTCTATCAGATGGGGATGGACATTGTAAAAAGAGATTCTTGCAATTACCACCAGTTACTAATGTCTACCAAATGGGCCGTGAGAGGTCAAAGTCAAAGTGAGTGGCAAATACCAAATATGAAAACGGTGCTAAATCACTAACTTGAACTATAAATAGTCATCAAGAGGCCCTGTAATCTTGAGACCAAGGTTTGGGGGTGCGGGGACCATGGGGGAGTTGGCCTTCCAAATGCTTGTACATGATATCGTATAACTGTAAACAACCGTCCTACGCCAAGCATTAACACTTTCCCGGCGCCCTACTCCACTATATTTTTGTAAGATTTCAACAGAAACTCTAGCCTTCATATGGATATTTGCATTAATTCTTTTTTTTATAAATTGGTAAGTAGAAGTGTCCAACTATCGCAGAGGTTAATCCGACCAGCTACACAGACAAGGCCCTTTGAGAGTAGAGGGAAAGGTCAGGGAATCCCACCTCCATAGTGCCTTTAGTTGGGTTTGATCGACAACCTCGAGGTTGAGAAGCACAAACCTTACCACTAGACCGAGTACTATTGGGTGGCTTTTGCATTAAATTGTGCTTCAATGAATATCTAATTATGATATAGTAAAATAAAAGCTGATTCCTATTGATAAAACAAAAAAAAGTTCTTCATTTCACAAAGCAAAAAAAAAGATAGCGAACACTACTGAAGTTGGAAACTCTGATGTAGTTTTGATCTACACGGTACTCAGCAAGAAAACCGATCACACAAATGTAATTTACAACAAGTCCGAGGAATGAGAAGGATTAGGGGTGATGACTGAATACTACCTAGTAGCTCTTCCGATAACTTCACCATTTGCATAGTCCTTAAGGATGAAATCACGTCTAGTCCCAATTTTTCCTTCTGCCTGGCACCAAGTCTCTATCTCAACCACATCACTCCTGCACCAGGTAATCAGACACAACATGTTAAACATGACCGGGAAGATCTCCACAACGATAGAAAAAGTAAATTTACCAAGCTGGGTATCGGTATATCTCGATGTGCATGCGTGCCGTCACCCATATGAGATGAAGCTTTCTCATAGTAGGGGTTGTTGCAAATCCATCTGTTGAGAACCCAACACTCTGAGCATGGTTGCAGCCCACTTCCTACAACACAAACACCACTTAATTCATTAGAATGGAAAAAAGAGTAGTGTTTTTATTCGACTCTTAAATGTCAAAGGATCTCCCTTTGAAATCATGTTCATGTCAACATGTGCTCAGATAATTCTCTTTCAAATACCAACATCATGCATCTATTTTGCAGTAGAAGACACTAGAACATGACATGGAAACAAGAGACCAAAACAGATTTTGCATCAGTTTATGGCAGTTTCATAAAGGATTCACGGCATGACACTACAAGGACATGGTGACCATAAACTGTAGAAGAACAGTACAATGATAATCATGCTCAAACAAGAACTACTAGCTGCAGGTGTTCGTGGAAACTGTCCCTTGAAGAACCAACTAAACCTTTAATTCAGTTTAATACAGGAAATCTATGTTACTCGGACTCGTATATTCATGTTGGACACAGGCACCTGTCCAAGTGTAACAACCGTAAGCAGCTGCTACCATGGCTCTGTTACAACCACAAACCAATTGTCTTATGCAGAAGAAGATTAATCTTTCAAAAGAAGTATAAGGGTGCATCTCTTCATGTAAACTTATCCGAGGTGGACTTATTAGACCTAATAAGCCCTGATTTCACCTTATGTTTAGACCTAATTAGATTTCATCAGCCGTGAAACTTACTTATCATGGTAAAAAGAACGCACCTTAAGAAAACACTTTCAATCAAGTGTTTTTTTACACATTAGTAACCAGAATGGCAGCATAGGAACAGAACTAATCTAAGACAACAGAATCATATCCCATGCACAAAATGCACAACTCAAAATGCACAAAACTACCCTTAAATCAATGTCAGAAACTAAGAGGGCTTTTCCAAACACAAGTGGAACAAAGTTAGAATATTACAGAATTCAACATCTACGTATGAATCCCGAATATTCCCAAAAAATCAGGAACTTTTCAACAACAAATACACCCATACACTCCTCCCCACCCAAATTACTCAAAACTCATCAATCCAAATTCACCAATTACCACACAAATAACAGAATTACAACAAACACATAATCCAAATCTTCCAAAACACACTCAAAAACCTTTCATGCAAATTCACCAATACCACTCAAAACCCAAAACTGCATCATTCCAAATTTCACCCAAACCATCACTCAAAAACCAAAATTTCATCATACCCATTATTCCAAATTCACTAATTCAACACTAAAAAAACCAAAACATTAACAAAAAAAACAGAGAGGAGAAAGAAAAACAAACAAACCTGTAACAAATTGGCAATGGTTTCAACAGTAGCAGTCTTATTAATCCCAACTTCATAAGACCTCACAATAAAGTTCTCTTTATAAGACAACCCATCTTCAGTCAAGCTACCCAACCGGAGCCGGTCCGCTAACCCAATCGGGCCCGACCCGGTTTGAGTAACGCCATTGTTAGTAGTGGTTGAAACTGATAGAGATAGATCGGGCCGTTTCGATGCAGAGGAGCACAAAACAGAAACGTTTCGTCGGCGATTCAATTCAGGAAGAAATTTAGGAGAAGCCCAGAAACTGCATTGAGTTAAAGATTGAATATTGTCAGTTAATACGTTGCATGATGATAATTTCATCATCATCCTTTTATTTTTGTTTTTGTGGGTATTTTCTCTCTCCTCCCCTGTTCTTGTCTTTGTGAAAAGCACTGTTTGGTTGTGTTTTTTGTGGGTTTTATTAGGAGTTTTTCAGTGAGTTATGGTTCGATGAAACCGAAGAGAAATTTTTAGTTTTTCTAAAAATAAGATCATCTGTCAATTTTTTTAATTTTTGCATCGAAGGTTGTCATGTGATGGACGATGTAATCGCTACTAATATTGTCAGGTGAATTTTGGTAACAATGATATAACAAAAACAACTGTTGCAGGTGATAAACTCGTAAAAGTCCACTTTTTCCCATCAAAATAGGAGCGGATGACTTGTGTATATGGGAAGTGTAACACGTTGGATACTATTGGATCGGATTTTCTCGTGTTTTATATTGAATCTCCTCTTTTATTCAGACTTAAATTATTAGGATATAAGGTTTGTTAAACATCGCCCTAAAATTACTTAAAATCGCTCAAAATTTATTTTTATCAACTATTTTACCCTTTCCTCTTTTCCACCACCTCCACCACCCACCACCCCACCACCACACCCTACCTCCCACCTGCCACCTGCGACCTACACCGCCATCACCTTCCTCCTGCGACCTCCACCACCACCCACCTAAAAAGAATTCGAAATTTTTTTTGGTGACCATGGGCGAACGTCCGCGGTGGACGTTCCACCCATGGCCCGAACGTTTGGCCTGGACGTTCGGGCCATGGGGCGAACGTCTGCGATGGACGTTCCACCCATGGCCCGAATGTCTGCGGTGGACGTTCCACCCATGGCCCGAACGTCCAGGCCAAACGTTCGGGCCATGGGTGGAACGTCCACCGCAGACGTTCGTCCATGGTTACCAAAAAAATTTTCGAATTCTTTTCTTGCTTCTGTAATTTCGAAGCAATGCAGAGTAACCTTGCAGTGCGTGTATACAAGCAAAAAACTTCATTGGTTCTTCTAATCAAGAGATACTTGTACCTGGAAATCTCGACTTTTTACTTTTTCATTATCCGGTTGGAAGTGAGGTCCCTGTATTCGTTCACAATGCAACATTTAATTGATTGGGGAAAGTTCATATGGTAGAAAAGTAGGTTGGGTAAAGGGTTGTTATGTTAACCTTCTTTGGGATAGAAATTCCCATCTGGCATCCATGCTATATTTATATGTGCAAAGGTGTCTTAATGCTTCCCTCTTCTTTGCTTCTGTAATTTTCTTTGCTTATGTGCTCTAGGCAGGAGGGTGGGGGCTGCTGTGGGTGGCTGTGGCAATGGGGTTGGTGGTGGTGGATAGTGGTGGGGATGGTGGTTTAGGGAGAAAAAAAGAGAAGGTTATGAATGACATTTCAATGTTTTTTTAGGCGATTTTAAGTAATTTTTTGGCGATAAATAGAAGTTGAGTTAGGATATGTTTTAGATTTGGAGTTCATATATTGGATTTGGATTTGGATTTGGATTTGGATTGAAGTTTTTTTCTTATATTTTTACATAGTTCATCCGAAATAAATGATATTAGATTTTAAATTTTTCCTCTTTCTTACATGACTAAACTAAAAGTGATTAAGATGCAAGGAAAAAACTTTTGTTTAACATTTTTGGAGACCACCTATTTGTTCGTTTACTAGGTTCAGCATGAAATCATAAATAAGCTCTATTAAAGATTACCAAACATTTGATACTGAGTTTCCTCCTCCCTTTTTAGTAATAAAATGAAGCAGAAGTAGGGCCAAACTGAGAGTTAGCAGCATAAACAAAGATGGATTTGTGAATGAGAAATACAAGTTTCCTATTTTCATAGGAATCAATGGGAGAATGGAAAATTGCTCAAGTGGGCTGTTGGGCGTAATCGTAATAAACACTTTTCATTTCATCCCTGTAGTTCCGCTTCTTGCTCAAAAATGAAGAAAGACTTGTCGGAAATCACCGGTTGGGTTGGTCCGACCAAGAAAGGCATGGGAGTCTTTGGGCATTGCTTTCTTCTCTTATTCAATTTCTAGTTGGATGAAAAAAGTGCTCCTAAAGGACTTCTCAAGGACCGAGGAAGTACTATCGTGCTACTGGCTTTTAAGCGGATTGCTACTGGTTTGCTGACAAAGCAAAATGAAACTTCCTTCCTGTCTTCTCCCTCAGAACTTGCATTCGAGGTTCCATTTCTACTAACTATATTTAATCCATTCCTTTGGTCTATCCCCCGCTAACTCTTATTCTGATTAAACCTCCCCTGACTCGCCCATTAACCCTGGAAATCTGAGGAATCAGTTCCCTCTTTCTTGTTAGAGTAAGGCAATGCAATTGACTTACTTACTTGAATAAGTAAGGTAATTTCTATTTACTTACTTGGATACAAGTATGGGGCTAGGTCAAAGATCAAGAGTTGGTTCTTTCATAAGCCGAATCCTTCGCTTCAACTATAGTTAGGACTGCAGATGGACGCTACCTATGTAGCTTTCCCTGTCGGGATGTAGCAGCTCTCCCAGTCCGAAAGAGCTCTAAAAGATTAGAGGGATTCCTGCTAAGTTATTCTTTTATTAGCCTGCTTCATTTAGTACTTGCTTTAGCGTCTTCTCTTCCATCATAGAGACTCATGAAGGTAGTTTCTACTCACTTACTTGAACTTCTAAGGGCGTAAAGGAGCACACTAAGCCAGTTAATAATTCTAGTTAGCGCTTTTTCTGACTCGCTTCCTTCTTCCCTAGGTTGCGAAAAGAGAGTTGTTTCCTTGAGCTTGTCTAAATGCCTATTTGTCGCAGTCTCCGGAGACTTCATCAAAGATACTCTGGTAATTTCACCCAATGAACATTTAGGTTGGTAAGTTGGTATAAAATACAGTCAAGTGGTGGTATTAAATAGAGTCGAATTGGTAGCAAATTGATTTTTGATAGCAAATTAGATTTTGGTACTAAATTTGAAAGGGAAATTTCCTCAGGTACCCCTGAGGTTTGACGTAATTCTCAAATTACCCCTGACATTTAGGAAATTTCCCAGATACCCCCGAACTTTGACTTTGTGCTCAAAATGCCCTTACTATTGATGGAACTCCAACGCCGTTAGGGTTTCTTACTCTTTTTCCTCTCCATCTTTATCTTCTTCATCTCTTCTCCCACAATCCTCCATTAATGACACCTTAAACCTTCAATTTCTCCTTCTCCTTCCACCTACATGCCTTTATTTCTCCTCCCATCTTCATCTTCTTCATCTCTCTTCATGCTCATGTTTCCCATCAATCCTTTTTCAATTCATCTTAAACCCCTCTTCTCTATATTCTTCATCTCTCTCTCCTAAACTTCACATCCCCTTCAACTTTATTATTCCTTATTGTTCTTAGAATAACATTCAAGCCCAAACCCGAAAAACCCAACCCCCCAACATCGAGAAGAAGAAAATAAAACCTAGGCCAATTTTCTATGACTACATCCATGAAAATGGTGTATAAAACCCATTTCTAAAACCCATAAATGCTCATGGTAGCTTCAATAATAAGAAAAACAACAATAACCATCATTAATTTGGGGAAAATTAACAAGGAGAGAGAATTAACTTCACCATCATAAAAAATGGGGGAAATTCACAAGATGAAGATGGGAAGGAGAGATAGAGCCATGTAGGTGGAAGAAGAGGGAGAAAATTGAAAGTTTAAGGTGTCATTAATGGAGGATTGTGGGAGAAGAGTGAAGAAGATGAAGATGGAGAGGAAAAAGAGTAAGAAACCCTAACGGCGTTGGAGTTCCGTCAATCGTAAGGGCATTTTGAGCACAAAGTCAAAGTTCGGGGGGTATCTGGGGAATTTCCTAAATGTGAGGGGTAATTTGAGAATTACGTCAAACCTCAGGGGTACCTGAGGAAATTTCCCAATTGTAAATTAATACCAAGTTACAATTTGGTGCTAAATCAGAGTCAAGCTGGTATCAGATTATAACATGTACTTAACTGTATTATAGTACCGGCGATATGGTACCAAATAGAGTCAAGTTGGTATCAAAATTGTAACTTGGAATTGATAGGCTGTCGTAAACTTGTCAAAAATTATTCCTGTAAAACCTTCTAACAATATAGTAGGGTAAGTAGGATCGAATGCACGAAGAGATGATTGTTTTAATCTAGCTTTTAAGGTATAGAGAAATTAAACAAGATCAGGAATATGAGAATTCAAGTTCTAAACTAATCAAAGTATGAAAATCAAACTAAAAAGGATCTAGGGCAATGGTTCACCATGTTCCACTAGTAGAATAATTGCTCATTGCTGCGGTTTTACTCATACACAGCAATATATCACGTAAAAAGAAAAGGAAAAATATAAAATAACCATATTGATATGATTTCGGCCTAAAACCGCAACAATATGGTTTTACCCATACACAACAATAATTGCTTATTGTTGCGGTTTTACTCATACACAACAATATATCACGTAAAAAGAAAAGGAAAAATATAAAATAACCATATGCTATAAGTTTCGGCCTAAAACCGCAACAATATGATTTCAACAGATTTTTTTTAAAATTTTTTGACTATTTGACCAAACATATAATATAAAAAAAAATTATTTGAACCTATTGCTGCGGTAAACTGCAGCAATAGGTATTTAAAATTAATATTAAAATGATATCCGCAATTTACTTTTGTCATTTACCCAACTAGGGTCTCACTCCTCTCACTCCCTTTCCTCCTCTCACTCTTTCTCGTCCTCTAAGTCTCTCAACCAGTTTCACGCCTCTAACTCTCTAACCCTCTCATCATCAGTTTCTCGCCTTCTCTCTTCCTCTAATCCTCTCACCCTCTCAACTTACTCCAACCCTCTCATCCTCTCATCATCCCCTGATGCTTTTGAACCAGTCATCCGGTCCCGACATACCACTTTCCGGTCCCGACATACCGCCTTCCGGTCTCCATCTCAATGGTGGCGACATCGAATACAAAGTTGTAGCCAGCTTGAAGAGGGCAGGCATTGATGTCGAGGATCGTGGTGTTATCTGTGGTGGAGGTGAGAGATAGAGAAATCAACGGCGACGGCGAACAGTAGGCTTGTGCAATAAACTGGTTCGACCGTCTTTCATCCTCACCAACCACTTTCAACCGCCACACAACATCCGCTGTCCTTTCTTTTACATCGTCGGCCATTCGAATCATTCTTCTCTCAATGACAATCTCAGTCACCAATCTCAAATCTGAAAATTTCAACTTTTTTCGGATCTCACACTTCGACTCTTTTGGTCGTGTAATAAGTACAAAACAACTACGTGCTGAGTTTTGTTATTGTTGTAATTCTGATAATTGTAAAATTTGTTAGTAATGTGTTAATGTTGAGTTAAATGTGGAGAAAACTACCAATCTCGCAGTCCGCAAGTCTTAGATTCGAAAAAAACTACCTCTTTGCGAAGGATCATCTCCTTGATCAAGAGCAATGATAAAACAAATTTTTTTTTTTTGTTGATTTTCATTTTTTTTGGATTTCTTTTTTATTTTCAGTTTCTTATTTTTTTTTAAATACATTTTTTGTTTTTATTATATTTTATGTAATTAGTCATTTAGTTGTAAGTGTTGTTTTTTTTTATTTTTGTTTTTTCATTTTACTTTTTGATCTTTTTGTAATTAATTTTTTTGTTTTTATTATATTATTTATGTAATTAGCTTTTTTATCTTTATATATTAATAAGATCATATGTTATTTCATCTTCAGTTTGTCTGCGCATTTGGTGGATAATGGATGAGTTAGTTGTCTGGTTTTAATCTTTCAAATTTGATTGCAAAATGCAAATTTTTTTTTTTTTTTTACCTGTACCAGGACCTATTGCTGCAGTTTTAGGAAACAACCGCATCAATAAGTCAAGCAATATGTTGTACTTTTTTAATAAAAAATGAACCTATTGCTGCAGTAAAATACTGCAGCAATAGGTTATCAACCTATTGCTGCGCTCTTAATTGTTGCGCGGCCAAAACCGTTGCAATAGGCCACTTAATGACCGCAACAATAAACATTTATTCTACTAGTGTTCAATTATTCATATATAAAATCTATCAAAATATCATCAGTAGTTCAATTAATCAGAATCTAGAGCACGGGTTAATCCTACGGTCGAGTCTTAACGCTCTCAAATCAACATATACAATATGGTCGTGAATATAATCAGATTTGCTAATTATAGGCAAACCTGTAAAAGTAAGATCTTGGTCAATACAAACAATTATTAGTAATAATTAATCAGACAATTGATCAGATTGCAAGATTAACAATAAAAATACTAATCAATTAGATGTATCACTAATCAAACCATTAATAAATATCAATCAAGAATCATAGCATATAAACATGGATTTCCAAACTCTAGAAATAAAAAATACTCTATCATCAAATAAAGATTAAAAACTAAATCTATAAAGGAAAGTATAATTAAATAAATCAATGAAAGAAACTAATAGAACTCATGAATTAATGATGAACATGAAAAACTAGGGTTTACTAAAAAAACTAGAGAGAAAAAGATGGAGAGAAATAAGAAATAACGTGAAAAGGGAGGAGAGAGAAATAGAGTTATAACCTAATATAATTAAATACTAGGTAACCTTTTTTTCTGAAAGAGAAATTTCATTAATTGAATGTCAAACAACATTTAAAATAGATTTTAAAGAAAAACACGATACAATTAATAAGGTTAAATCAAATTCCTCTTCGAAGAAACTACAATGAACTAGATCGAACAATACAATGCAACCCCATTGTATTTGCTGAATCAAGCAGCTATTAATAAACAAGTCTATCATTCTCACATAGTTTGGGAAGTGCATTCTTGATCGAGCCATGTTAACCGCATCGGAGATTCCAATACCTTCGTGATGAGTCTCAAATTTCAACCAATGAGAATAATTTCTCATACTTAAAAACAAAAAAAACTCCTATAAGGGAGAAGGAGATCTCAACATCTGAGACTAAAAACCCTATAACAGGGTTTAAATAATTTCGCTCATGGCTCGTGGCTTGCCATCCTTTGTCGCTCGTGGCTCGCCGTTCTTCGTCGCCCGTGGCTCGTGGCTCGCCGGCCTTTGTCGAGTGTTGCCGAGAATTCGCAAAGGCTGAGTTCTGGATTTTACTCTGGCAAAGGCTGAGATCCTTCATGTGATGGACCAAATGAAAGGTGAGTTGAGTGTTCTAGATTTTATTTGTGTGCATCTTTTTCCTTGTGTGCTTTTTGTCTGTTATACGCTTTTATATTAACAATATTGCTCCATCTAAATTGTATAGAAATGGGAATATTGGTCGGAAAGGGAGGATTTTATGGCAATGTGTTCTGTCGAGTGCTGGAAATTCGCCGGCCCTTTGTCGAGTGCTGCTGGAAAATTTTTTTGTTTTAATTTTTGTTTTTATTGTTTCATATTTTTTTGTTCAGTGTAGTTCAATTCTTGTTTCTTGTCTCTCACTTTCGTTTATTGTGCAAGCGTATTTCGTTTCTTCTGTATCTCAGTTTTTTTTCTTCGTTAGTTTCATTTTCGTTTTTTTCTTTGTTAGTTTCATTTTCTGTATCTCGTTTTTCTCTTTGTTCAGTTTTCTTATTGATTTTTTTTCTTTATTAGTTTCGTTTCATTTTCTGTATCTCGTTTTTTTTCTTTGTTATTTTTTTTTCCTTTCTTATGTTTTGTTGGAAGTTTCTGATTCTTTGCTATTTTTCTGAATTTTTTTATCTTTCGAATTTAATGGCAAAATGCAATTTTTTTTTTTTTTTGCTTAAACCTGTATCTATTGCTGCGGTTTTGGCTAGGAACCGTAGCAATAGGTGTAACATATTGTTGCGGTGAAAAACTGCAGCAAAAAGTAATTAACCTATTGTTGCGTGGCCAAAATTGTCGTAATAGCCACTTAATGACTATAACAATAAGCAATTATTCTACTAGTGAAAACTTGAACACAAAATGTACCTTTAGTTAAAATGTCACAACCCATTTACCAAATAATCTAAACACTTGTTATCTTGCAAGTGATAAAGTTGGATTTTTTCTCAACACTTGTTACCTACCACGGATCTACTGCTGAATATAGATGCTCTAGCCTTTATAAGCGTTAGGACAATTCCAATTGGTCTTAAATAATCCATCAAAATTTTGTGTATATATATGAACAGTTGATATATTGAAGTTGAACTATATTTGGCACAACTTTGCTAGAGTTTGGTATGAATTTTTGTTAGATCAAAACTTTCTTGTAGTAATTATGTCTACTCCACCTTAACCAAATGCTTGTATCTGTCTTTTGCCAAACGTGAGCCTTTCCCCTTTGCTTTAATTGCGGTACAATCTCACAATCTCTGAATGAAATATTAAATCTTAACTTGTTATGACTTATGCCTTTGTTGTTGTCAAAAATCAAAATTGGAGGAAGGAAATTGAGCGTGAAACTCAAAAATCCAACATCAATAATAGCTTTATTACTAGTATATGATTATATACTCCCCTATTTTTGTTAAGTCAGTAAAATCATAGGTATAAATAATGGTCATAACTAAAGGTGATGAACATTGATAATATTAGTATAGTACTCCCTCCGTCCTCTATTAGTTTACTCGTATTCCTTTTAAGGATGTCCCTTACTAGTTAACCCCTTTCTTTTGTTGCTGTTTTTGGAATGAGACCACAAACTCTTCATCACACATACATCCAACTTTAATATAAAATAATAGCTTCTCTTGCTTTTTATGATCCACAACATTATTGCTCCTAAAACTCTGTGCAAAAGAAAGGGGTAAACTAATAGAGGACGGAGGGAGTATCTCACAATAGTAAATAGTGAGAAGTCATGTCTTTCTTAATTAAAGATACTTCTTCACAAAATTTTCCATAAACAAAGATAGTGTGACACATAATTAAGAATTAGAAATTTGAAAATCATTTACCTTTTTTTTTTTTTTGGATTTTCAGACATACTTCCTCCATTTTTTATTACTTGCGTTGTTTATCACTTTTGGCAATTCTAAATTACTTGCACCGATTCCGTTTATGGCAATATGTTTCTTTCTCTCTCCTAGCACATGAAGTTCCTTTTTTATCCCGCTCTATCTCTCCCCTTGCCTTAGTTCTCGTGCAAAAAAAAATGATGCAAGTAATAAAAATTGAGGAGTTTTAACACAATATTTGTGCTAAAGTACTTTGGTAAACCCTGAACACAAGTGTTTTGGGTGTGAAACAGGGACGTCAATGGTTGACGACCTTTGGAGAGATGGCAAGACTCGACGTCCATTGGAGCTGGCAGTCAAATCGTTGCCGAATGCCTGCACAAGTAACAAAGATGACTGACCTCGGGGGTTGTCGAGGAAACCCACTCCAATGCCTAAGTTAGACATGATCGAGAAGATAAACTGCAAGCAAGGTAAAAGTGGGTAAGAAAGTGAGTATCTTGAGAATAATTTAGAGAGACTATTTATAGTACATGTAGGTCAATTCCTTGGTGTACGATTTTGTTCGTACATGTGTACGATATATGATGCCGACAAAATCTTACTTGTTGGCACCAACTATGACATGCTTATTAGATTGGTCTACAAATCTTTTATGATCGTTGACATCTATCACTAAACATGGCAACCATCATGTCAAGGTGTTGCCGGTCGTCATGCCCAAGTGTTGTCGTGTTACAACGACAATTGATCGACATCTACAACTGAACATGGTGTACATCGTGTCAAGGGGTTGTCGGCCGTCATGCCAAGGTGTTCTCGTGCTATGGCAGCAACCAACATCTATTATTGAACATGACGATCATCATGCCAATGTATTATCGTACTACGACGACAGTCGACATCTATTATTGAACATGGCAGCTGTCATGCCAAAAGGTTGTAAATGCCGTATCAAGGACCTTGTATCACCCTACCGGGACATTGGCGGCATGACATGTTTTCACCGCTTAGCATGTTGGTATACCGACAATGCAGATCATGTCGGTGGGTTGTTGGTGACTCCCATACGACAACTTCTTATTGATTAATTTTGTAATACAACCTAAATTAATATTTTATTCTTTCTATTGCAATATAGTGGAGAAACTTTTGGTGACATGTGGTGGAGTCTATGCGTTGGATATTAAGTTGGTATCAACTTGACTTTATATTGGTAGCGACTTACAATTTTGGTACCAAATTGACTATATTTGGTATCATATTGTTGGTATCAAAATTCAGTAAGTTGGTACAACTTAAGTCTATTTGATATCAGTATTGTAACTTGGCACTAATTTTTAACTCTATTTGACATCAATTGTAACTTGGTACCAACTTAAAAGTTTAGTACCAAAATAACTCTAATGTTACCAACTTGACTCGAATACCAGCTTAAATGCTCATTGTATTACCAGTGTGTTCTTGGTAGTCTCTTTTGAGTATCTAAAAGACTCCACCCAGGCCCGTCTCGAACTATATAGAGACCCTGTGCGATCTCGTATTTGAAGAATTCAATAATGTAATAGCTCATCCATACTTCACATAATCATATTATGAAAAAAAAGTAGTCCAAATAAGTAGATAAACTTTTTCTTTTTACTACTTGAACTTTCTCTATTTTGAGGCCCTCATAATTAAGGGGCCTTGTTCCATGAAACATGTTGAACATGCTAAAAGCCGCCCCTGACTCCACCACTTTGTCAGCTAGACAAACTCAATATCGTGTAAACTAATTGTAATTATGTATCTTTGTAGCAAGCCGATATTAAACTTATCAGATAACCTTTGATCACATCTCTGAAAGAAATATCTTGTCATCTAATTTCCTAATCCTACAACGTTTTAATATCTTTCAGAGGCTACATTAGGACTTTTACTAACGTTTTAATTTGGATTATGGTTAGTGTAGTTACTACAGCAGGCTAACTTTCAAATAAATACAAGAAATTTCTCCACCTTAACATGAATCTGATATTAATTAAAACCCTAACCTCAAGATTAGCAAGTAATTCATAATCTAAAAGGTATCACATTACCATTTTGCTACTCCTTTTCTTGGTATTAGAAGCATTACTTCTTTTTACTAATGGTCAAGGAGAAGAGAAATTCAAATATACTTCCTCCGTTTCATAATAATTGAAACACTTTTCTCTATTATGTGAGAGCTTTTTTTTTTAGAGAAGTATTTCACTTATTATGAAACGGAGGAATTACTGTATTTCGGGGCCAAATCAGGCCCACAAAGAGATTCCATGAATGTTGTCCAGATCCATCTTATCTACAGTAGGTAGTAAAATTTCACATAAGAACATTTTATATACTATTCGAACCACATCTGGACAAAATGTAATTGTGGACCACCCAGATTTGGTACCCTTACATGCATAGCAAGTGGATACGAATTTCAGCTTTCTGCATCCCATTGCCCAGCTTACATATTTGTGTCTATAGTAGAGCTGTAATTTGTCGTGTTATGAATGAATTCAGCAAGTGTTAGACATGTGCACAAGAGTAATGCAAGAAACAGGAATCCATGGCCACGCTTCCATTTAGCCTCTAGGGGTCATTATGAGCTTAGCTTGACTCGCAAATTACTCGAGCTCGGTATAAAATACATATAAACACGGAGCAAAGCTAATCGTATTTAGAGAGACTCGTGAACAAGCTCGAAATATTTTCAAGTATTCTAATTTTACGTTATTATAAGGTTTAACTTGTAATCGAAGATTATGCGCACTACTTATGAGGATCTTGAAATGTTTAACATAAGAACTTACTAGTAGAAATGTTATAACCTTGAAGGGTATCTATGCTAAACACATTTAGACCAAGTTTTTTTTTTGATAATAACATTTAGACCAAGTTTAACTTGATAAAATTGAGTGAGACTCAGCTAGAACTACAAGCCAAGCACTAAACTCGAGTTTGGCTCAACTTGTTATCACCCCTTACTCTTATTTCTTTTATAAGATTCTGGCACAATGTTACCATAGATGATTTCTATATGAGCAATTGTCAGCTAGCAACTAAAAGAAGCCGTAAGGGTACATAAGAGTTGAAAAAGAAGAGGGAAAGAAGACATATAATGTGATCTTATGCAACAAAATAAATTAGTGTCTACAGCCAACAGCTGCAATTTAGTTTCTGACATATATTACATGGTGAAGAATGTGGAATGACACTGTGGAGCTACAATATTTCTCATATTTTTCTTATGAATGAAGAGCGCCTGTCTAAGAGGGTGGTGAACAATTTAGTTACAAGTTACAGTATAAGAAAATGGGAACAATTGCTAGCAACTTCACTTTCCATGTACCACAACAACAACGTAATAACTTTATATATCTATTATTTTCTACATTTCACAATATGTAGGTACATCAAAAATTCCACCTAGGCGAAGAATGTACTGCAGTTGGCCGAGGCCTGCTCGGCGGCTGTTGCTGTTGCTGCGGCTGTTGCTCCAAGTTGTTCCGCTTCTTCATGATAGAAGAGACTGTAGGACCGAAATAGTCCATTGTCTTATGAGATGGAGCTCCTTGAGAGTAAGTCTTTCTTGGCTGCATAAAGCTTGTCTGTTTTTCCAAAGATGTTCTTCGAGCCACAGGATTCCGGTGAACAGGACCCCATCTATTGTAACTCACGCAGCTTTGGCTCCTCCCAACAGGCTGAAACCTCCCTTCCCTAGGGCTAGTATAATTTCTGCTTTCAGCAGTTTCTGCTGAATACAATGTTTCTCCATCACTGCTCTCCGCATCTCTCACTGCTGATACTGCAACTGGTGAGCAGCTAGACTGCACCTCGCTATGTGCATCCCCCACTGAACCAGTTGAGACAGTTTCCTCCTCCATTACTGCTTCTTTATCTTTCATTTGATACTTCTCTTCTATTAACAGTGCTCGCACATGTTCTTCTTTTTCCTCTTTGTGTGAAATCCGTAATGGAGCTTCATTCACACAATTCTCACCTGAACCTGGAAGCAATTCCTGTGAAGGTCGGGTTATAGGGGCTTTGGATACCCTTGGAGGGAAGTTGATATCTAAGAGTTGGATTTGTGTGGACTCTTTCTTCTTCACAGGATTTGCGGTCACCTTCGGTGATTCATAGATTTCCGGAGTTGGAATTCCCTGAGGGTGAGTGATGCTAGCATGTGGTTGCAAGATTGCCTTTTCCTCCTCACTGGTTTGTCCAGTTGCAGAACACCCTTGTCCAGGCTGGTCTCTAGGTTTTGATACAGTGTTTGATGATGATGTGGCTCCCTCAATTTCTTCAGTTGCCTTGAAAACTTGCCTCATTGTAAAAGAAGCACAAGAATGCTCACTTCTATGGCCTGCTGACACTAATCGCATCAATGGCAATTTTGGTTTGCTAAGATCATCTAGGCTGCCTTCCCAGTGCTGATTTAGCCAGTCATAGATGATGGGCATCGGAATGCCAAATTGCATGGGAAGATCCTTCTTCCAAGATGCTGAAGAGGACGAGGAAGTTGAAGAAGATTTAGTATTTGGTGAAGTGGCTAGCTTCATAGGATCACAGATCATAAATGCAAGGTTGCCTTGCGAATCAAAACCGGCGGATCCAGGGCTCCAAGTAAAGCCTTCCGTGGATAGTTTTATGAGATTATCTGTAGCTATCACCACTTTCCCTTCTCCAATTGACAGCTCCTTTTTCTCTGCATGTCCTAGAAGAAATACAATGTTGCCTAATTCAAGGTTTGGTTTAGAACAAAGCTTGAAGTATTGAGGTTGCTGACCATGTGCAACTATATCTCCTTCAATGGTATCTAAGCCCACAATAGTAAGATCAAGCACAGAACTAGTTATAAAAAACCTGCGAGCAGTAATGGAGTAAGAAAGTTGCACATGGATCAGATAATAGAGTAGATGACAGTTTCTGCTAGCCACAGTTTGTATAGTTAACCAACAGCACATATGAAGGGGATCAGATATCAAAGGAGACATTAGTAGGAAATTTCGAACATTTTCTGCTAGCTACATATTAAAAAATCAATCAACATCACTTTACTTAGGGCCCGTTCGGTATCATTGTCAGTTTCCAGTTTTTGGTTTTTATGATTTTAGAATCATATGATATAAGTAGTATTATAAACTTATACTTGGTCATAATGATAGTAATTATACTAATTTTGAAAACTGACAACTACAAACTGGAAACTACTTTTTCTGATTTTCATGTTATGGTTTTTGGTTTTAGAAAAAAACAGAAAACGATAACGAACAGGCCCTTAATTACTATCTAAACTTCCCTAATCTAGAGCTTATCTGATAAGCAATTAATCTTGCCAGGCTTTCCCAATACCAGCAGAAATCACCTCCAAGCAAATTTAACCAAGATGTCAAGGTTTCATCTTCTCCCTGCCTTGTCTGTGGTCATCTTCTACATTGTAACCTATTTCATTTATTGTACTCGTTAACCCACTAAACGGAAATTCTACTAAATAATTTACTGCAATTATGAAGGTGATTCCACTGTTTCATTAGCAGCTCCCTGGAATCCTTTTGTAAAAGGAACTTGATTTCTTTCCAGAAAACAGCAATAATGCTTTAGAATTCAGATATGCATTAACTTGGTTATTTGCATAAAATTATATACTCCAAAAAGAAAAGCCAAAAATAACTATTGGGACAGCCAGGAAAAAGGCCATTTTTCTAAATTAGTAGTGCATCATGACAACATCTCCCAAGCTAGCCCCACCGAAATGAGTAAATGCAGCACGTAAAGATATTATGTAAATTCATGTAAAACCTTAATTAGTGGTCATTGGATAATGTTGCCAAATAAGTGGCCGCTAGGACTTCGTGGATTGAACAGTAGAGATAGAAGTGGTAAGTAATTAGGGAGCTACTAAAGACTTCCATCACTTTGTTTGGTTTCTTATGGAAATGGATCAGGAAAAAAGATAATATTGCTATAAGAAATCTTGACTAACACCCACCTCTTTCTTTTCATTAATGGCAATTTGGTCATTTCTAAGTTACCTTCGATGCCGTACCTAGAATACGAATGGCAACCAAGCAAGGATAGATCAATAGTAATCAAGCCTGTCTAGCCACTAAGAACTAAGAAGACCTCAAATCTATTCCCAAAATCATTGTTCTCCCCTTTTGACAGAACACACATAGGAAGAACATAAGGTCTGCTCAATAAAAGCCTAGCAAAAAGTACTGAAAAAGCACACTTCATTAGGTGTCCTTAACTCGATTCTATCCAAATTGACTACGTCATAGAGGAATGATACTGAGAATTCCGCCCAGACTCGACTTTAATCAATGCATATGCCTAATATAGCTTCATGATAACACTACTGATCTAGCTTCATGCATAAGCCCTTAACAATCACGGTATTATTAAAGTTGAAGTAATTGAAATGTTGTGTACATTGAGTCCATGTGTACTACTAGTATAGAACCAATCATCCCAGATAACCCAAATGACAAACTCCTAGTGTGAGCTGAATGTACAACATAACTGTTAAACCTTCATGGCAGGAAAGGTTCTTCCAAGGCTTTGAAACCAAACGAAATCTTTGATATCAACCTCAACAAAGACCATTATCACCACTCTTTATATTTTGAAGTCCTCGAAACAATTTCCATAACCGGTTATCCTATTGATGCCTTAGTGTCAGCATTCTCAGCAACTAATATAAATGAATCAAATCATTTAGAAGTCAGCACAAATCAAATTCTATTCCATCCTTTATGTTGATCAACACAAAGTGAACCCTGTGCTAAGCTGGTCAAACGGAAACCATAATACTCCATCTCAAACAAAAACCTACTAAAATATGCAACCACTTATATGTAAAGAAAACCATCATTATTTAACAATCACATGCTCTAGCACTTAACTATCCACATTGCAGTATTGTACAGCCTGTCATGACTCATGACCAACAACGCCTCTATAATCTGACCAACATCATATAATTCTATATACATCCCAAAATTAATGGGCCTTTAAAATTAGAACCTTCTATTTTCATGATTTGACATCATAGTTCACCACATGGTTCACATCATCTATCTTAACCATAATAATCTTAAGCTCCAAGCTAGATTTAATGGAAGAAAAAAAAAGTAGTGCGAATGTCAATCAGTAATTGACAATCCCAAACCACACAGCACAATATTCTACTATTATAGATTCTCTCTTTACAAAATTGTGATCTCAATCTGTTTCAGCATCCTAGAACTTTGAATTTGCCTGGAAATTTTAACAAGATAAGAAATGAATTTGATCCATATCCGACCTCGAACAAAAGCACTCAAGTACGCAAACAACCACCCAGAAAAAGCTATAGTGTTGCATAAATCATCACAAACTTTATTGAGAGAAGGGATCATCTAGTACACCAAACAATGTGCACTTTTACCCATTTATCCTCAAGTTTCTCACAAGTTGACAACTCCATCATATCCCAATCAACAAAACTACCAACCAATCATATCCTGAAGTGAACAGTGATTTTACTCCTTAAATCAGGTAAAGTGACAATGAAAGTTTCAAAAACAAAAATCATGAACCCAATTAATAACTAACAAAAAAAATCTCACATTTCTTACTTGCATTCAAACTAAAAAAAACCCAACAACAAAGCCTTAGTCCCAACATGATTTGGTGTCGGCTAACATGAATCGTCATAAGAAATCATTTCAGCGACAAACAAAAGCCATGATAAGAAGCTTCACCTGTGAGGCATAAGAGTGGCAGGAACACCATTGTGAAGCCGGATCTCAGCTGACTCAGCAACACTAACAGAAGGAAGATTCACATGAGTTGTCAGAAGAAGATTCCTATGAATCAAAACTCCAGTTCCTGAGGCTTCACCGCCTGAAGAGCTAGCAGAAGCTGAAGATACAGAGGAAGAAGAAAGTTTTGCCATTGCTGAGCTTTTTGTGTTAAAAATCGCGGCTTTGAGTCTCTCAGACTTACCTCCGCCATTGCAGAAGCACCAAGATTCACTCAAAACCCTCATTTTTTTTTTTGTTCTCAATCAAAACTTTGAGAAATCAAATTGGGTTTTGAGGCACAATGTGAGGTGGGATTTTTCAATTGAAGGTTAGATCCAACACATTTGGGGGATTTTCTGGAATGGGTTGTTCATTAGTTTTGTTTGTTTTATTTTCTTTCTCCTATTTTTGGTCTGTGAAGTGGTCTTTGATTTGGGTTAGTGGGGAAGTTTGAAGTGTTCACAAAGGTGGGATTTTTAAATTGAAAGAGGAGAAGAAGGAGAAGAGATGTTTAGGAAAGTTTCAGAAAAAAGGGCAGAATGGAATATTATGGAATGTTACTGTAGATTCTGTAATTTGAGAATTGAGAACTTTCTTCTTTTTTTTTTTTTTCTCCTGGAATTGATGTCTTTGGCTTAGCAATTAGGGGGGAGGACTGAGGAGGAGGAGAACGAGAAGGGATTGTGACCTGGGGATTGGACTTGGATAGTGAGGCTACCAACGTGAGTACTCAGTACTCAAGAGAATGACGGGTATTTATTTTTGGGTTCCCTTTCGGAATCGTGGTAAGATGAATTTTCTCGGAAGTCGGGATTATCTTCGTACAGGGCTACTCAGCCAGAGGCTCAACAAGCTGTAGAGATTTAAGTACTATAAGCGGAATTTCATGAATCATATTCATAAGCACTCATACGGAATCACATGCATACGGAATCACCACTCGTTTGGTAGTTAGTTATAAATGGTGGTAATGTGAATGAATTTGTGTGTAAATTTGTGAAGAATATCATTGTTCATTCCCATGGTAATGCTACTTTACCCTAAAGCGTCCATTTTCCTTCTTGAATTTTCATTCCCATCCAATACCACCTTGTAGGTGGTATGAGTGGTAATGAAAATTGCTTCCCCTTGGAGACAAAAACACAAGTTTAGGGGTGATATTGCTTGCCCATGGAGAAAAAATATCTCCCCATGAAGATTTTGAGGGTGCTTCCCTAATACAATTACACTTAAAATTCATTTCCATTACCGCAATTTATTAACGACTACCAAACGGGCCGTCAAGGATCACATAATAGTTCAGAATCAACCTTTGAAACGTGATTTCCACGAAACTTGTTATAATCCAGAGATAGAACCACAATGGTGATTCCTCTACTTGGTCCACCAATCCGGATCAACACTCCACCAATGCTAATTGGAAGGAATAAATTTTTCTTGCTCTTTCTAAGAGAATAACTTGACTTTTGGAGAACAGAGAGAGAGAGAGAAGAATATTGAGAGAGATCTTGTATGTTTTCTTCTAATTGTCCAACTAAATATACAAGTATATTTAGGTTAGGAAACCCCCTTCCCTCTCCCCTCTTGGCCGGCCACCCTAGAGTCTGTTATGGGCTCTAGGTTTTTCTTTTGTTGATCCAAATCTTATGTGTGACCTAATATGATCCATTTAATTGGGTTTCGGATTTATAATTTATTAACACGAAGTTCTATAGCATTTTCTAGCAAGCCGTATAGACGACCCAATTAATGAATTTATTATTTTCATAATACGATGCATATTATATTTAGTAATTGCATTAAAGTCGATGACATAATTTCTTCAATCTCCCACTTGTCCGAGACGAGTGTGTAATGTTCAAAATTTTAAGTCTTTTAGTGTCGAATTTGATAGTATGATCATACATTTATGTCATCCATACTAGCCTTCAAATTAATCATTGAAATTCGAGTTCGAATTGACAAACAAATAATCATCATATAATCCATTTGAGCATGACCATGTATTTATCAATTTTCACTCTTCAAGGGGCCAAGACACCCATTCAATCTAATATAAGAGGAATTTTCAATCTTGTACCAACCAAAACTCCCACTCAATTTTTAGCACAATCCGAATGCTGCCTTTATAGTCTCCTTTTACGGCATGACATTTAACAACATCAAAATTATACCAATCATTAGGCTAAGTAGTGTTCCACTTATGTCTTAGGAATCTACTAATATAATTATGAAGTTATAAAACTTCTAAGCAGGTTTTGTTCAATTATGTATCAACTATACATATGTATATGATTGATTAAATATCTCCATGTTCACATAGCCTATGAAATGGCGCTATCAATCAATCTTATATGTTAATCCTTTAATAAGTTATTTATGTCCAATTTAATGACATAGATTAGGAACTTTAATGTTATATGCATTCTGTTCACTTATGGTGTTTCATTCATCAAATCACATATTTGACAGAACTATTGGATTCAAGATATATTTCAGACATTATATTTAATATCAAACCAAAATTAAATAAGACAAAATTTATTCTCATAAACATGAATAACAAAACCATGTCTATATTTTAACAAATTTCTCTAAACCTAGTACAATCTAAAGCCACTCTAACATTTGCTTCAAGCCTATAGCCCTAGCGTGACACTCATGCTTGGGTTGAGGTAATGTATGTTTAGTTAGCGGATCAGCCACATTCTCACCCGTGTGAATTTCGCAGATCTTGACATCCTTCTTGTCAACTATTTCTCGAATGAGAGCAAACTTCCTCATCACATGTTTGAACTTGTTATATGATCTCGATTCTTTTGCTTGCGCAATAGCACCATTGTTGTCACAAAATAACTCAATCCCTTCCAGAGCACTAGGTATGATATCCAGCTCTGTCAAGAACTTTTTTATCCAAAATGCTTCCTTAGCTGCTTCAACTGCTGCTAAATATTCCGATTTTATCGTAGAGTCTACTACAATGCTTTGCTTTGAGCTCTTACAGATCACTGCTCCTCCATTTAGACGAAAGACGTACCCTGGATGAGAGCGGTAATCATCTATGTTGGCTTGGAAGCTTGCATCAGTATAACCTTCAAAAACCAACTCACTTTGTCCTCCATAGACTAAGAACAAGCCTTTAGTCCTCCTCAAGTACTTAAGGATGCTCTTAGCTGCAGTCTAGTGTGCTTGTCCTAGATTTGCTTGGAACCTGCTACACATGCTCAAGGCATATGCAACATCTGGTCGAGTACCTATCATGGCATACATGATAGATCCTATAGCCGAAACATAAGGGATTCTACTCATTCACTTTAACTCATCAGGCTCAGTCGAGCACCGACTCTTGCTAAGCGATATGCCATGTGACATGGGAATGAATCCTCTCTTCGAGTTTTCCATGTTGAACCTTGCAAGAACTTTATCAATATAAGTTTCTTGACTTAGTCCAATCATCTTTAGAGACCTATCTCTATGGAATTTAATTCCCAGTATGTACTAAGCTTTTCCAAGGTCCTTAATGGAAAAACAACTTTTCAACCATTCATTGACTGACTCAAGCATTGGTATGTCATTTCTCATGAGTAGTATGTCATCTATATACAAAACCAAGAAGACTAGGCTGCTCCCACTAAACTTCTTGTAGACACAAGATCCTTCTTCGCATTTAAGGTTACCAAATTGTTTGATTGTCTCATCAAACCGAAGATTCCAGCTTCGAGATGTCTACTTTAATCGATAAATGCATCTCTGAAGCTTGCAACCTGTTTAGGATTTTATGGATCCTTAAAACCCTCAGGTTGTGTCATTTACACATCCTTATTCAAGAACCCGTTCAAGAACGCGGTTTTGACATCCATTTGCCAAATTTCATAATCGTAAAACACAACAATCACGAAAAGTATCTGAATTGACTTAAGCATTGCCAGGTCTCATCATAGTCTATACCATGAAATTGCCTGAATCCTTTTGCAACCAGTCTTGCTTTGTAGACATAGACATTTCCATCTTTGTTTGTTTTTAATTTGAACACCCACTAGCATCCAATAGGGTTAACCCCATCATGCAAGTCGACCAGGGTCCAAACTTTATTGATATTAGCTTGTAAGCCTGATGAATCTGAAAAGAGCTTGAATGCCTTCAATATTAAGTAAATTGAGGCATAGTCACCTTTGCAGCACATTATGAGGTCATCTGCAAAACACATGTGTGTTAATTTCACTCCTCTACATCTAGGGTGAAATTGGAACTGAGGTAACTCTCCAAGCTTTGTCAATATCCTTGACAAATACTCCATGCAAATCAGAAATAGTAGTGGAGAGATAGGATCTCCCTGTCTTAGGCCCCTAGATGACTTGAAAAAGCCCTCCATTTGGGCATTTAACATCAAAGAGAACATTGGAGTGGTGACACACTCCATTACAATAGATGTGAATGAACTAGGAAATCCCAAAGGTTGTAGCATTTCTTTTAGAAAGTCCCAGTCTACAGTGTCATAGGCTTTCTGTAAATTAATTTTCAGCAAGCAACTAGGTTTCACTTGTTTCCTACCATAGTGCTTCACCAAATCCTAGATGACCATGATGTTATTCACAATGAATCTCCCATGCACAAACCCTTCTTGGTTTTCCATGATCAGATCTAGTAACACTTGCCTTAGTCTATTGCATAATACCTTAGTATTACACTTATAAAGAGTATTACAACAAGATATAGGCCTAAACTCTGTCACATTCTTAGGGCACTTTGTTTTAGGCACAAGGGTGATAACAGTAGTA
This sequence comes from Beta vulgaris subsp. vulgaris, assembly GCF_026745355.1. Lineage (NCBI taxonomy): Eukaryota > Viridiplantae > Streptophyta > Magnoliopsida > Caryophyllales > Amaranthaceae > Beta > Beta vulgaris. The sequence continues at coordinate 43,814,320 of NC_079208.1, forward strand.
TACAAAGCTTTCAGTATCTTCCCTTCCTGTAAAGCATCCATGACTACCTCAATCATTTCCTGCCCTACTACAGCCCATGCATCCCTGTAGAAGTATGTACCAAACCCATCTGTTCCTGGAGCCTTCTCACCAGAAAATAAAGCTTTCTTTATCTCCTCTCTTGTGTAAGGTGCACACAGGATTGCTCTATGCTGTTCAGTAACCAAAGGCCCTTCTTGGACCACTTGAGTCAAAACAACCCTCCTAGTTAGATTTTTCTTTCCCAACAATTTCTCATAATAAGAAAGGAAAGCCTATGAGACATCCCTGTCTTTATTATGCCAATTACCATGCTCATCATAGATACTATAAACCTGATTATGAAGTCTCCTAGCTTTAATACTTTGATGCATGAAAGCAGTGTTCTCATCACCATCCTTGATCCAAGCCAATTTGGCTGTTTGTGCAAGAAATGTCATATAAGCTTTATGCTTACTAAGATACTCCTTAATAGCTTCATGTTCCCTTGCTGCAAGCTGTAGATCACTAGGATTTTCATGCATTAGCTTTTGTGCATTTATCATCTGCTGATAGGCCATAATATCAGCAGTATGAACTTAAGAGAAACCTGTTTTATTAAGCTCCTTCAAAGCTAGCTTCACCTGTTTTAGCTTCTGGCACACCTTGAACATCTTAGCACCATTAACCTCAGTACACCAAGCCCTGCTAACAACTTCTTCAAATTGAGCAGATGTCTTCCACATAGTGAAATATTTAAATGGTTTCAGACCATTTCTAGTGTCAGGGTATATAGCAAGCATGGCAGGGGAATGATCAAATTCCCCTTCATTCTGAAAACTCACTTTTGCAGTAGGGTATATCTCCTTCTAGGCACATTAGCTAGACCCTATCTAGCTTAGAAAACACCCTAGCCATCCCTTGTTGCTTATTATTCCATGTAAAGAAGTTCCCTGAACTCTTCACATCTTCCATTGTGTAGAATGTCATACATTCTCTCATGTCCCTCATTTCAATCTCCCTAACTTGAGAACCAATTCTCTCTTCATTATTCATAATGCAGTTAAAATCCCCACAAAGGATCCAAGGATCTACAGTATGTAAACTCTTAATATCCTCCCATAAGTCTATTCTTCTAGCCCATTCATTGAAAGCATAAATGAAAGTGCTATAAAACCCTTGTCTACCACTAAGTGGCTGCAGATAACAATGTATCATTTGAGGAGTAACTTTTAAAATAGTTACCTGAAAACTACCAGGCTTTCAAGTCAATACTATTCTGCCACCATCATGCTTGCTAGAGTTGCTAGTAAAACACCAACCCCTGAATACTTTATTGTACAACAAGCCAAGGTTCTTAGCTTTCATTTTTGTCTTTAAGAGGCTCATAACCCCAAATGCAAACATGTGAATATAGTGTTCCACATCATTTTGTTTATTGCTGTTGTTCAAGCCCCTTATATTCCAGCATAATACTTTATCCATGCTCCTTAGGAGGATCTCCCCCTCCTTTCCTGCTTGATGCCACCTGTGTAGTCATGTTTTGACTCACCCTCTGACCATCCTTATTCTGCACCCCTGTATCTTCAAGTGGCTGGAAATATTTTGAGTGTTTGTGAGGCGTACTGCTGCTGGTCTGACCCTAATAGGCTTTAAAGCCCTCTGGAACCCCTCTTGGTCCACATGGTCTACATGTTCAGGTGTTTGCACTCCTGCGCTAGTTTTTAAAGTATCAGGTACCTCATTGATCCCCAATACCTCCTTACTCATAGCAGATACTTCCACATGGCCATCCTGTATCCCCTCAGTACCTGGAAAAGCCCCCACTCCAGTAGGAGCTTTAGGTACCCATTTCTTCTGAATTCTCTTATGCCTGCAATCCTGAGTTGAGTGTCCAAAGCCATTACAAGTCTGGCAATGCAATAGTTTCCATTCAAACATGACTGGGACTTTTATTAAGCAACTATTTTCATTCCAGAAGTGAATCTTCTAAGGGAATTTCTGATCTATTTTCACCTCTACCAGAATGCGAGCATATTGTAACTTATCTCTGTTCCTTGTTGCATCATCTCTTTTAATTAGATCTCCTAGCTGAGATATAATCTTATGGAGAGATTTCTCACCCTAATACTTCAAGCTCAGTTTCAATTGTATCCAAACTGTTAGTGTTTTCAAATCATCCTTCTCAAAATCCATCTCAGATGACCAAGGCCTCTTGAAATTAATTTCACGTTGAATCATTTGTTCAAATTGAAGATCAATATTGAACATAAGTAGTGGCTCCAAGCCGCCAACTACCCTTATAGATGATTATCATCTAAATCAATGAACTCAAGGCGTTATGTGTTGTTTTTAGCGTACCCCACTAGGCCACTCATTAAAATTATTATTTAAGAAAATGAACTAGGCCACTCATTAAAATTACTATTTAAGAAAATGAGCCGTTCGTATGCTTAAACTAGCATTTATTGCATGCGCAACAACACAAGAGACAAATTCCTCCTTTATATAGTACCGCATCTGCAACCATTTTGTTACACTTCGCACATGAACTACACTTCTCTTCGCAAAAAGCTATATATATATATATATATATAATATATAATATATATATATATATAATATATATAATATATATATATATATATATATGTTTATGGAGTGCGGCTTGCGTGTGGCCGCGCGAGCGTCTGTGAGCCAACCAACTCATTTTCAAAAGGTCATATCTCACTTGTTTCTCATCAAAATCGAGCTTTTGACTATGCGTTGGAAAGATATTGAGCCACATATTCATCTCCAACTTGAATTTTCAATTGATATTGAGTGTGTTGTGAGATATGACCTTTTGAAATTGGCCCTTGTGCAAAAATGTTTATGAACAAATAGAGTTGGTCTTATGAGCAAATGAAGTTACTTGTATGAATATGTGGTTATTTATTCTTAATATTAAAAAAGTGTCACTCCTACAAAATAAACGTGGTTACATTTATAACAAAAGGGAATATTAATCAGTTTACTCTTATGAACAGATGATGTTACGCATATGAAGAAATGATTTTACTTTTTTGAACAATTGGGGTTACTCGTATGATTAAATAGGGTTATCATATGATTAAATGAGGTTACCTATGTGAACGAATGAGGTTACTCGTATGAAAAATGAGGTTACTTTTCTGAATAATTGGGGTTACTCATGTAAACGAACAAGGTTAGTCGTATGAAAAAATGAGGCTACTAGTCTAAATAATTGGAGTTTACTCATATAATTAAATAGAATTGTCATATGATTAAGTGAGGTTACTTATACGAAGAAATGGGGTTACTTTTGTGAAAAGTTGGGTTACTCGTATAATCATATAGCATCATCGTTTGATTAAATGAGGTTACTCGTATGAAGAAATGGGGTTACTCGTATAAATAAACAAGGTTACTCGTATTGATAAATGATGGTTGTTTTTATGAACATTTTGAGTTACTCGTATGAATAAAAAATGTTTACTCGTATTGATAAATGGAGGTTACTTTTGTAAACAATTGGGGTTACCAATATGAAGAAATAAGATTACTAGTATGAATAAATGAGTTTATTCATAGGATTAAACTAGATTATTCGTATAAGTAAAATAGGTCACTAATGTTTATGCTAAAATTTATCACTTACGACGAAATTAAAGTTTGGGACGATTTAACCAGATTATGTTTAAGACAATGCGACAAACGAATGCAATGGGGATTGTTTATGCTAAAATTTATCACTTTTGATGAAATTGAATTTTGTGGGACGTGTCAACCAAATGATGTTAAAGTCGATGCGACAAAAGAATGTGAAGGGGAGTCAAAGGGAATGAACACACAAAAGTAGTGACGCGGAAAACCCCAATGAAGATGGGTAAAAAACCGCGGGTGGTTGGAGATCCACCAAACTAATATAGTTCACTATCTTTCTTCGTGACTGATCGTCGTTTACAAGAATGCTTAGTTCACTCTAATGTCTTTCTCACAATATTGCGTAAAAAACATGACAATGACCTCTCTCTCTCTTTTATATGCCTTCTTTTTCTTTGGCTTTTCCCCAACGAATACAAAAATAAATTCACTAATTATTACATTTAATCTTCACGCTTGAATCATGGAGAATTTTCTATGCTCACGCTCCTGCGTCTTCAATGTTGTCCTTTCTAACGGCTGAATTTATGGCTTAAAATGCTCTTGCCTTATTTGGCCTGACCGTTACCATTCAATGCAAGCTCTTAATTGTACATCCTCCGCTATGTGTTTGGCTTGCAGCTTCTGTGTCTCTACATCAGATGATACTACGTCATTGAATCATCGCGTCATCGCGTCAATGTCACCCTGTCAAAAAATTCAGCCATAACAATTTGCCCCCAATTGTTGAATTGGGGTGACACAAAGCCCATGAAACAATTGTTAAAAAATCAACAAATGAAATGAAATTCTACACAAGTCATCAAGATATCACAAATCGCAAGAAATCTCGCCCTTCTCAATTTAAATAAAGAAGATTTCCAGAGAGACGCATGGAAGGAAAGGAGATCTGCTTTGAGCGGTTATTTTTAGTAGTCCAAGAGTCTCAAAATACAAAAGGTAGTTTTGTTTTTAAATAGCCGTTTTAATTATAACCGTTGGCATGATCGTCATGATTGCTCACTGTTGGCATAAATAACTTAAGCGGCTGAGAAATCATAACTTTTACTATGACTTCACAAAATCTTTCTCTCTCTTTAAGTAAGGCAACTTCCATAACTTCCTTTACTCTCTTCCTCGGAAAACCGATCGCTGACACCAGGTAATTTCGCACTTTTTCGTTCATTTTTTCCTTTGATTCGCTCTACTTTCTCTTTCCTCTACTGTTCTCATGGCGCCTAGTAGACGCAGTATTAGGACTTTTGTGAAAAACCAAGAGAAATCGAAAGGGAAAGAGAAAGCTGTAGAACTAAGGGTAGAGAATGAGGACGAACTGTCAACGATGTCAAAAGATGACCTCTTAAGGTTTCTAGACTTAGGAAATTAGCCTGAGAGCACTGTCATTAGAAATGCTGAACCTGACGAACCCCCAGAATCGTGTCCCCAAAAATGGGTAGTGCTCTATGAATACCCTTTCAAAATAGGTCTTAGGCTTCCCTTCACCCCTTTGGCAAGGGATCTGATGCAGATTTACCAAATCAGCCCAGGTAGATTATGCCCCAAGTCTGGAGAACCTGAGCGTCATCGACAGGGTGACGGCGTCGTGGGACGAAGCCTTCACCCTTCACGACTTGCTGTTACATTATGAGATTAGGGTTAAAGCAAAAAATAGGATAGCCTTGCATGCAAAGGCGAGGTTAGAGCCTCTGATTGGGGGGATACAGTCAAACGACAGAGGTTGGAAAAACAGGTTTGTGTTTGTGAAGAGATCGACGCTAGGGGAAGCCGGGGCGTCTTTGGTTAGCGGCTGGAATACCGAAGGTGTGTTTGTTTTCAGTTCTTCTAAATTCGTGATGCGTCGTTAACACCACTCTTACATCGTTTCTACTGCAGGTCTTAACCCAAAATTGCTGTCGCATCGCGACGAGTCTCAAAGTCTCAGTGACAAGTTTCTGAAGGTGTCAGAGGAGGACAAGCAGTTTAGAAAAATTCTTTTTGTTTCTCAAGACAGTTGTTCATTTATGGCTTCTGGTGAGTCTATATATGTTTTTACTTTACTCATGGGTAGGACTTTTACTGGGGACGGTTTCATACTGACGTTTTAACCTTTCCTGGACAGGTTCATCTCAGTCGCGTCCTAGGGGGAGTTTGGATGGTCAGGCGCTGGCTGAACTGCTTGCAAGCGCAAGAGGGAGTCCTCCGCTTACGCTGCATCAACGTCGTCTAAAAAGGACACGGCGGTCGTCGTTCACTTGGACGACGAACACGACGTCGCGTCCAAGACGCGCAAGACTGACTTCCTAGCCCCTCCAGACAAGAGCGGGCCTTCCTATTCCGTGACCGTCCCTAACGACTTCATGTCGTTGGAGAGGTCCATATGGCCGGAGGCCGACAGGTTCCTCTTCCCCAGCGCCATGGAAAGGATTAAAGATCACACTCTCCCTCGCATGATGTCAGATGGGCTAGAGCTCCTATTCCAGGTATGGACATTTGCTTTACCCTTGTCTTGGACACTATGCCGCTATGGTAATGACACCTACATCTGGATGACACATATCCTCTTTCTTTTACGCAGTCTTCCCAACATCTCCTAATGGCAAAAAGAGAGATCTCATCTCCGCTGAAGGGTCATTTGTCCATGAAGCAGAGAATGGAGAAAGCAGAAGCGGTGGCGAAGTTCAAAGGTGCTGAGCTGGAGTCTTGCAAGGAGACTATGAAGGAGATGAAGGAGACTCTGAAGAAAAATGGGGAGGAGTTGGAAGAAATTAGGCAGAGGGCAACTACGCTGGAAGAGTCTTCACGTCAGGAGATCACGGCTCTCCAGGCGAGTATTGACGCTCAGAAGAACGAGATGGACCTTCTTGAGGCTGAGGTGACAACTAGGGTTAGGGCCAAGCTGATGCACCAGTTTCTGATGAAGAAGACAGCGTCATGGACGCTGCAAAAGGACATTGACATATACATCCAATTCATGGGCTCAATGAAAGATCTTATGGATGAGGAGGACTTAGCTGCGACGGCGGATTCTTCATCAAAGGTTGATGAAAACGCCCCGTCTTGTGCTGGGTTCATAGCGTCAGATGTGCCACCTGACCTTGAGACTGAGGAGGAAGCCCCAGCCACTGTCTTGTCAGCTGAAGCGTCAAAGGAGAAGGAAGCCGAGAAGATCCCTGACGTTTAATTTCTTAGTCCCTTACGTCATGCCTCTTTCGTTTAAACTTTTAATCAAACTATGTTTTAAGTCACTCAAGGGAGTGACTGTTTGTACTATACTTTTGGGTCACCTATGGGGGTGACCATAACTCTTTTAATTTCTATCGTTTACTTTGTTACTTTTGAATTTTTAACATAGATAATCTTATGCCTCTACTGTGTGTCACATGCATGTGTCTCGGTCGTTACTCCGACGTTTCTAGAGGATTAGTCAGGCATCTAGTAGGCCATCTTTGGGCGCTCGGACGTATCTTTTGGACTTAATAAAAGTCATCATTGGTCGTTCAAACGTATCATTTGGACTTAATAAAAGCCATCATTGGTCGTTCAGACGTATCGTTTGGACTTAATAAAAGTCATCATTGGTCGTTCAGACGTATCGTTTGGACTAAATGACTTTTAGAATACACATAGGAAATACATAAAACTTACATGTGTCCGTCGGTGGGATGGCTGAAATGTCATCAATAGTTATGACTTTAAAATGATTGTGCCCCTGTCGTCGCGTCGGCTGAGGCAATAGTGGACCGAAACACTTTGTATGGCGGCAAGATGCAAGTCTATCTAATGCCTTGTGAGAATCATTGGGACGTTAAATAAGTTGGATGGAAACAATTTGCCTGCAACTTAACAAATACCCAGTGAGAGAACACTATGGTCGCTAACAACTAGCGACAGAAATAAAATAGTATTGCCATCTATTCTATATCTCTATGTATATATGTGTTTTTTTTTTCTTTTACAGAGCGTATCACTTAGCTTTAGAAGTAGTACCGTTTGAGGTGTGTGGCGTTCCAGCTACGTGGCATGGAGCTTCCGTCATGTCGGACCAATTGGTAGGCTCCATGACCCACCACTTTACTAATTTGATATGGTCCTTCCCACTTCTGACCTAGCTTACCAGCGTTAGCCTCTTGTGTGTTATGGAATACTTTTCTCAGGACCCAATCTCCTTCGACGAAGGATCTGGCTTGGACGTTTTTGTTAAAGCTCCTCGCTACTATTAGCTGCTGGGCCGCCATGCGTACCAACGCTGCGTCGCGCAACTCCTCGATGGTATCTAGGTCGTTTATCAATTCATCGCTGTTCTGACGTTCCGTCGCTAGGCTGCATCTCGCAGTTGGGATGCTCACCTTCGAAGGCAGGATAACCTCACAACCATAGACTAGTGAGAACGGAGTTTGTCCAGTCGCAGTCCAACGCCTTCGCCCATTTACCTTTCTTGGCTGCGAGTCGCTTCTTCAAAGAGTCAATGGTCGTCTTGTTGCTGGACTCAGCCTATCCATAGGCTTGCGGGTATCTTGGTGTTGACGTTAGCAACGCTATGTCCCATTCATCGCAGAAGCGTCTTGTCTCGTTGCTGATGAACTGCGACCCGTTGTCGCATACTATCTCGGACGGGACGCCAAATCTGCAAATGATGTTAGTGTATATAAAGGAAATCACTTCCTTATCGCGTACCTGCTTCAATCCACTTAGAAAAGTAGTCAGTTAGTGCCAACATAAAGACCTTCTGACCTGGGGCTGGAGGTAATTTACCAACTATGTCCATGCCCCATTTCATGAAAGGCCAAGGTGTTAGAGTAGGATGCAAAAGTTCACAGGGTTTGTGCGTCATACCTGCATGTCGTTGACAACTATCACATTTGGCGACATACCTTATTGCATCCTTCCTCATTGTTGGCCAATAATAGCCCATGCGCAATACTCTATTGGACAAGCTGCGTCCTCCTGAATGATTTCCACAAGTGCCGTCATGCATGTCCTTCAGGACCTGCCCCCATTGCTCCTTTTCTAAACAACGTAGGTAGGGGCCGCGGCAGATTTTTTGAAAGTACTCCTTGAATGAGTACGTATCGCGACGCCTTGAATCGAATTCTGCGTGCTTCCGCCTTATCTGTTGGGAGCATCGTTAGCAAGGAAATCATAAAATGGTTTTGTCCAACTGACACTTACTTCCTCGCGTCAGGGTCCTTTCTGGTGCGAGACTTATCAACATTGCTGACACCCATGATTGTCTCGAGGCTGACGGTCGTCGTTGTGACAGCGTCTCCGACGCTTACCGATAGCAGGGCTTGTCAAATGAACAATAGGGACGGAGTAAACGAAACGTCCTTAAAGAAGATCCGAGATTGGCCAATGCTTGCTTGCGTATTTTGATCCCTAGGTATCTGCAAAATGTCAAATGAATTAAACACTTTACTTTTACTCTGAGCTATTTCTAAATACATGGCCATTTTAGAGTCTTTTGCTGCGAATTCGCCTTTGACTTGGCTGACTATCAACAGTGAATCGCTGAAGACTTTCAATGCTTTTGCTCCCATGTCCTCTGCTAACGTCATTCCGGCTATGAGCGCCTCGTACTCGGCTTCGTTATTCGTCGCTCTAAATTCACAGCAAATGGCTCGTACTATCTTGCCCCCTTGTGGTGACTTTAGCACAATGCCTAGACCTGCACCACGAAAATTAGAAGATCCATCAACGAAACAATATCCAGAGTCGTCGTTCACTTGATTAATCCTTGCGACTTCGTCGTTGCAGGCTTTTCTAGCTCGGGCTAAAGTCTGCCACAAAATCTGCCAAAGCTTGTGACTTGACAGCGGTTCTTGGATGAAACTGGATGTCGTACGCGCTGAGTGCTATTGCCCACTTGCTCATGCGACCTGTCAATTCCGGGTGTCGCAAGACAGACTTGAGAGGATAATTAGTCATAACGACAACAGTATGTGTTTCGAAATAGTGCCTAACTTTTTAACAGCTACGACTATGGCTAAAATGAGCTTTTCTAACGAAGAATACCTGGTCTCCGCGTCTAGCAGAGACTTACTGACATAGTAGATTGGTAGCTGCTGGCTCTCGCTTCCGCGTCAGGACAGCGCTGACGGACACGTTACTTACCGCAAGATAGAGCTGCAACGTTTCCCCGATATTGGCTTTGACAGCAATGGCGGCGACGCTAAGTAGCTTTTCAGCTTTTGCAGCGCGTCTTCGTGTTGTTGCGTCCACTCAAAGCCCTTGTTCTTTCTCAGGACGTCATAAAATAGATGACATTTCTCAGATGACCGGGATATGAAACGATTTAGCGCAGCCACGCGACCAGTCAACTTTTGCACTTCCTTGACGCTTCGTGGGGACTGAATGTTGATGATGGCTTTTATTTGATCTTGGCTGGCTTCAATTCCTCGTTGCGTCACGACGTACCCTAGAAATTTTCCTGCGGACACTCCAAAGGTGCACTTAGTAGGATTTAATTTCATGTCATACCTTCGTAATACGTCGAAAGCCTCCGACAGATGCTGAATGTGATCGCCTGCTCGCTTGGATTTGACGAGCATATTGTCTATGTACACTTCCATAGTGTCACCCAGTTGATCTTTAAACATTTGATTAACCAGTCGCTGATGCGTGGCACCTGCATTTTTCAAACCAAAAGGCATAACCTTGTAACAATATATACCTTTATCAGTAACAAACGCGGTCTTTTCCTGGTCGTCCGGATGCATCAATATTTGGTTGTACCCGGAATACGCGTCCATGAACGTTAAAAGCTCGTGACCTCGCGCCGTCGACCATTGCATCTATATGAGGGAGAGGGAATGGATCCTTGGACATGCTTTGTTTAAATCTGTGAAGTCGATGCAGACTCTCCACTTCCGTTCTTTTTGCTGACCACCACGACGTTGGCTAGCCAATCTGGTGATACTTACTTCGCGGATCTTTCCGGTATCGATCAATTTCTGGACCTCATCATTGATGACTTGGTTCCTTTCAGGAGCGAACTTGCGTCTTTTATGCTTTACAGGCTTGTGAGCGGGTCGACGTTGAGTTTATGCGTGATGACGTCAGGACTGATTCCTGTCATTCTTCATGGGACCAAGCAAAACAATCTTGGTTAGCTTTTAAAAAGTCGACTAACTGACCTCGTATCTCTTGCGACAATGTCGCTCCGATTCGAACGACGCGATCGGGGATGGATGGATCGAGCATCACTTCATCCACGTCCTGCTCGCTGGGCGCGTCGGGCGCTGACCCATCCTTTAATTGCTAGATAGTCGCTTTTGGGGGTTTGAGTGACGAACTATAGCATTCCCTTGCAGACTTCTGCTGCCCTTTATTTCTTGGACGCCCCATTTGGTAGGAAACTTCAGTGACTGATGATAGGTTGAAGGAGGCCTTCATCTTATGTATCCATGGGGTACCGAGAATGATATTGTACGCTGACGGGCATCCACAACGTTGAACCTGGTTGGGAGGTTGACGCCTTTGGCTAGCGTTGGCAGTGTGATCTCTCCGACAGTATGTTGAGCCTCTCCACTGAAACCTACTAAAACAGTAGATTTTTTAGTAATATCTTTATCGCACAGACCCATACCTTCGAGGGCGCTTTTGAATATGATGTTGGCTGAGCTGCCCCCATCGACCAACACTCGCTTCAACAAGCAGTTGCTGACAGTCAGGGATATGACTAATCCGTCATGATGCTCCACGTTGCAGACGTCGTCATCGTCAAAGGTTATCGCCATCGCTTCGAGCTTGCGCTCCTCAGCTGACCTGCAAGATTTATAAACGGCGGACGAGGGGTACCCTCCTTGCTAGCCTTTTGGCTGCGGAATACGTTAGTCCACATACATCAGATCCACCAGAGATGACATTAATTACCTTTACGTGTGTGGGCGACGCAGGAGGGTCGGACTGCGCGGTATTTCTTCCGAAGGACGCTTTACCTTTGTCGCTCAAGAGGTCCTTAAGATGCCCTTTATTGAGCATGAATGCAACTTCTCGTCGTAGCGCAATGCACTCCTCCGTCTTATGTCCATGGTCATGATGGAACTGACACCACTTTGTTTGATCTTTTTGCACTTCCGGACGATCGCTCTTTTTTGGCCAATGAACTGGCGCTCCAATTTTGGATAAGGCATTCACGACACCTCCGACCTTATCTGTGCTAACTCTCGCGACTTGACTTCCTCAAACGTCTGGCACGGGTACTTCGTCAAACGGTTGTACAGCTTCGATCGCAAGATTAATCCTTTCCTGAAACATTCAATAGCAGTCTTAGTATCAAGATCTTTAACGCTAATCATTTCTTTGTTAAAGCGATTGTAATAATCGCGAACGGATTCTTTGGGTCCTTGCACGACGCCATATAGGTCGCTCGTCTGCTTTTCCAGGCTGCGACTGCCTTCGAATTTCTCATAGAACTTATTGACTAGGGTGGAGAAATTGCCAATGCTTCCTGGCTTGAGAGATCCGAGCCATTTGAGAGCGGGACCGGTGAGCGTGGCTCCAAAAGACTTGCACATGCAGGCCTCCACCAAATGTCAGGGGATCGACGCTTGCCACATCCGTTCCTTGCACTGCGCGACGTGCTCGCCTGGATCGGTTGAATCATCATAACTAGCAGTTAGGGTAGGCAGGTTGAGCTTCTTGGGGAGCACGACCCTTGAGATCCTGTCGACGAAGGGTGACTCTGCATAGCCGTCGGGATGCTCCACGATGCCTGGTGTTGGGGCTCCAGGGAGCTGGGACATGAGCTTCATCAGGCGCTTGTTTTGCTTTTCGATTTGAGCCATGCGCTTTGTCATAAGATTTGCTTCTCCTTCACCTTGGTCGTTCTCTTCATTGTTCAAGGGCTCTTCGTCCTCGGGCTCTTCATGATCTTCAGGCGCTTCATCATCCGACTCAGAGAGATTGCCCATAAAAGGGATGTCTTTCAGATTTTCTCGACGCCGGGTTTTCGAGGCCCTGGACGATGCTAACTCCTCTTGCAACTTCTGGACCCTCTCATGCGATGTCGTAAAGTCGGTAGTTAGACGCTCGTTAACTTGCTTTATTTCGAGCATCTCTGCTCTCATTTGCTCGTACTGCCTTCGCATTTCCTCGAGGTTAGGTGTTTCTCCCATTTGACGGATTTTGAATAGTAGATGGTCTGGTTCTGCCCCACGGTGGGCGCCAAATTGTTTATGCTAAAAATTATCACTTTTGATGAAATTGAAGTTTGTTGGACGTGTCAACCAGATGATGTTAAAGTCGATGCGACAAAAGAATGTGAAGGGGAGTCAAAGGGGATGAACACACAAAAGTAGTGATGCGGAAAACCTGACAATGACCTCTCTCTCTCTTTTATAGTTCACTATCTTTCTTCGTGACTGATCGTCGTTTACAAGAATGCTTAGTTCACTCTAATGTCTTTCTCACAATGTTGCGTAAAAAACATGACAATGACCTCTCTCTCTCTTTTATATGCCTTCTTTTTTCTTTGGCTTTTCCCCAACGAATACAAAAATAAATTCACTAATTATTACATTTAATCTTCACGCTTGAATCATGGAGAATCTTCTATGCTCACGCTCCTGCGTCTTCAATGTTGTCCTTTCTAACGGCTGAATTTATGGCTTAAAATGTTGTTGCCTTATTTGGCCTGACCGTTACCATTCAATGCACAGCTCTTAATTGTACATCCTCCGCTATGTCTTTGGCTTGGAGCTTCTGTGTCTTTACGTCAGATGATACTACGTCATTGAATCATCGCGTCAATGTCACCCTGTCAAAAATTCAGCCATAACAGGGATCAAAGGGGATGAACACACAAAAATGGTGACGCGGAAAACCCCAATGAAGGTGGGTAAAAACCGCGGGTGGATGGAGATCCACCAATCTACTATGGTTCACTGTCTTTCTTAGTGGTGACTGACTTTACAAAAGTACTTTTGTCTCGAGTGTTTTTTCGATCATAATGCGTAAAAAATGACTAATGATTCTCTACCCCCTTTTGTATGCCTCTTTTCCCCCTTTGGCTTTTTCTCAACGAATACATAATAAATTCACTAATTATTACATTAATTTCGGTCCTTCAATCATGGGAGATCTTCCTCATTTATGCTCCAACGTCATGATCCTTGCTCTTTAACGGCTGAATTTATGCCTCATTACACTCCTTCCTTATTTAGCTGAACTGTTACCACTTAATGCTCTGCTCCGATCCCGCATCCTACGCTGCGTCCTTAAGTCATAGTTACTTCGTCATCATGTCAGATGGCATCATGTCATCGAGTCATCACGTCATTGCGTCAGTGTCACCCTGTCAAAAAATTCAGCCATAACAACTCATAGGATGAAACAAGGTTACTACAAAAACTAAATGAAGTTACTGTAAAAATAAATGAGGTTACTTATATAATATTTTAAGGTTATACATAATGATAGAAGTAGTTAATCTATAAAGTAAATGAGGCTACTTATGTGAACAAAATGGGGTTACTTATGTGAACAAAATGGGATTACTCATATGATTCAATGGAGTTATTGGTATGAGTAAATGCGACTACTGATATAAATAAATGAGGTTATTTATAAAGTTAAACTAGGTTGCTCAAATGATTAAAATAGGTTACTCATAGATTAAACAAGGTTACTTTTGTGAACAATTGGGGTTACTAGTATGATATTAAAGAGAGTCGTTGTATGATTAAATGAGGTTACTCGTATGAATAAATGGGATTACTCGTATGAATAATGGCGTTATTTTTGTTAACAATTGGGGTTACTAGTATGTTTAAATAGCATCATCATATGATTAAATGAGGTTACTCTTATGAATAAATAAGGTTACTCGTATTGATAAATGAGATTTGTTTTTGTGAACAATTAGAGTTATTAGTATGAATATATGTACGATTTTTCAACAATATATGTACAATATATGATGCAATATATGTATAATATATAAGTATGCAATCAAAAACTTCAACCCATTTTTTGTTATCATCTGTTTTTTATGCTTTTACCCACATCTGCGTTGTTGTCATTTTGCCAATTTCTTCACTCAACATTTCTCCTGCCATTACTACTCCCCTCTTCCCTCCACCTCTCCCAGTGATTGGCTTGTTGAGATTCAACGACATAAAGTTGTGTATCGACAAGTGTGTTCCGTCAATATGATGCATCTATTAAGAAACATAGGAAATATACTACAATGGATTAATAACAATGTAAGTAGTTTCGTGAATTGATTCTTGTATATATTTTTATTACTAAGTCACAGCACAATTTATATATAATAACTTCGTTATATTTTCTTTTTGTAAGATGGCAATGTGGAGTCGTACAAATATTATCGTGACGGTAATTATGGTAATCGCCCAAATAAATTTGGGCTTAGTTACCTTATCCTACAAATATCTGGCCGAAAGAGGGATTGCACCTATGAGAGTTGCAGTTGCCTATCGCATGGCCTTTGGCTACTCTTTTCCATCAGTCTATTATCTACATAATAGAGAGGTAAATAAACTGATCACTCGCTGCGACAATGCTAAATTATTACCATGTTAACCATTTTCCGTCAAAAAAAGAAAAAATTTAACACTCCAGCTATTATGATATAATTTATTTTAGTAATCTAAAAATATAATTGTTCTTTTTAATAAAATAAATTTCTAATGTAGGTATTTAAGTAGAAGTACACCAAGGGAGAGGAGTCCGGCTGAGCCTTCCCTAACTTGGACGGTCGTGGGGTTAGCAATCATGTGCGTCTTCTTTGGGTATGTTTAATATCAAGTATTAATGCATATGATGGTATGGTCTTTTCGATTTATTTTCCGTCATAAGAAAAAATAATTGCAGACAAGGACTAACAAGGTCTAACAATTTTAGATAAGTATAATATAAGGGTTGACTACGATAATCACGAAAAGCTATAAAAATCAATTATGAAACTTATGAATAATTAATATATTTGATAATTGTAACTGACATGCTGCATTATCTTGGCCAAAATACTAGTTCTAGAACCAAGCTAAGTAAGGTTAAAGGTGATATGGCTCCTTTCAAAGCCATTCATTTTTTTTATTTTCCTAGTTGTAATATGATATTTAATTCAATCTAACTATATGTAATATGCATACATACACAATTTTTCAACAATATATGTACAATATATGATGCAATATATGTATAATATATAAATATGCAATCAAAAACCTAAACTCATTTTTTGTTATCATCCAAAACAGACTCCAACTGACAACTCAATGTAGAGGATGGCGTGATAAATTTAAGAAGCAATATATGACAATTTAGGAAGACAAGTCATAAAAAATGCAACCAATTAACCATTAATCAAGTGGGTATCTTATAAAAAATGTAAGCTAAAATGAATCCAGATTTCATGAGTTATGAAACTCATATTCAACCAAACTTTAACCATTAATATGATTAAATCAATATACGTCAAGAATAGTAGCTAACATGGGGAGGGCCCATTTTTCTTAGTTCGTCCCAAGGTCTCCAAAACGTCAGGAACGGGCCTGAATATATATAAATTGGGCCACGATCGAATATCTATTTTCCATTAAACTGAGATGATCAAACTTGTAGATAGCCCGATGACTTCGTTCCATTTGATCTGATTCGCCCGTTTGACAAGTCTTATTACTTCTTCCGTTTCTTTTTACTCGCTACACTTCTCATTTCACGGACTCCTAAGCAACTTTTGGAGAAGAGAGAGGTAGAGAGTAAAAAGAAAAGGGACTCATGTGGGAGGAGAGAGATAGAGAGAGTTTATTGCCCAAAAAAGAAGTGTAGCAAGTAATGTGAAACTTCCCATAATGGAAAGTGTAGCAAGTAAAAAAAAACGGAGGAAGTATAAAGAAGTATAATCCTTCTAGCCAATACTTTTACTCAATATTCCTTGTAAAAAATTTTCACAAACTCTTATAGTAAGACCAAGGTAACTATTCTACTTCTATTACTATTGACTGACTGATAATGATTAGGGGTGTGCAAAAATATCCAATCCGAAATATCCAATCCGAAAATCCGCCGATTCGATCCGAAATTTCGGATATCCGATCCGATTTTAAGATTTCGGATATTTCGGATCGGGTATCCGGAAAAAATTTCGGGTTTTCGGATCGGGATTTTTCAAAAATTTCAAAGGACCCGATCCGAAAATCCGGTGATCCGATCCGAAAACCCGGTGATCCGATCCGAAAAGTTCGGATATCCGAAAATTTCGAATTGGATTCGGATCGTAATTTCCCCGATCTGAAATTTTCGGATATCCGATCCGATCCGATATCCGACATTGAACACCCCTAATAATGATAGGTTATAATGTCTTACAACAATTTGTTTTACGTCCATGCCACATAAGGTGATATAATGTTGTTAACCTTAGGTCATGATATGATATTATATAAATAACTCCCCATTTTCTCAACCTTTCTGGTTCTCTTCATATTGATGTATATATATAGATAACTCGATCGTGCATGTCACTATGCAAAGACTAAACTTAGTAGCTTACTATATAATTCATCTTAGGTGACATCGACGTAAAACAAATTTTGTAAATCATTATATAAATTAAGCTTACTATCCTTCAAAAGAATAGAAAAAAAGTCGAAGCTTACTAACAATATCGATCGCATTTTGGTTATCCATCAATCTCATCTTTTATAGTACTGTTACATCATAATCATATAGTGAATTTGTTGTTTCATTTGCTCTCGAGTTTCGTTCTATTACATTGATTATATAAACATCTGACTTAATTAGTAACATTGTAAGTATTTGCATGAAGTTCTTCCCATATATATATATATAGAAGTGAGTTCATATGAGAATGCATACTTATATGAGAAATGAGAATGAATTTTACACGCTATAACTCTTATGAATAAGTGATGTAATTCTAATGAAAAAGTGATGTAACTCCAAAAACAAAATATTTGAAAAAAAAAATTCAAAAAAAACAATTTTTTTTTGAATTCAAAATTTTTTAGAGGAATATAACTCTAATGAATAAGTGTTGTAACTCTAAACCAATCGTGTGGTCGAGATTCATTCTCATTTCTCATGTAAGGAGCATTCTCATGTGATCTTGCCCCTATATATATATATATATATATATATATATATAGGCAGGATCATGTGAGAAAGGAAATTAGGTGAGAAATGAGAAAGAATCACTGCCCTTAGATTAGATCCTGTGAACGGCCAAGATTTAGAAACTAATGTTAACTTTAAACTACTTGTTTTCATCCTCTCCATGTAAAACCTAATTTTCTCTCTCCTCTCTTCTCCTTCTTCCCAAAATGTCGTATATTCCTTCCCATCTCCAACTGCACATCTCTCCTGTCATATTCTTTTTGTCAAGAAAATTCATGGCATCCATTACCACATCGCATGAAGGTTAGTCTATATTCATGAACATGTATGTTATTTTTTTCCGAAATTTTTTTATAATTATAAGGAAATTCGCTGCATATAAGTTAAATGAAATTTTCGCAACAAATATTTATTAATATGTTTATAATCTGAAATTTTTGCAACAAAATTAATGAAATTATCGCAGCAAATCTACTGCTTTTGATAGTAATATGTTCATATCTTCTAGTTCACATTCATGAATGTCCACCCATGATTTTCAGTATTAGTGTGTGATTGTTGTTTTTGATAGTAATGTTTTTCAGTATTAGTGTGTGAGCATACATTGATAGTAATGTTTTTGCATAGGAAAAGGGGATACCTGCTTTTCAGTAGATGAACTTGCTTTTCATAAGGTTTATGCAATTTTTGGATGTACATAGTGAATCAAATTTGGTTTAGTATGGAATATCAATTTTGAGGATGTTTGTGTGATATTTTTTGCGTAGGAAAAAGGGAAAAAAGCAAGGGAAGGTTTGTTCATATATTTCATATTTTGCAAATTAATGTTCACCTTCTAATTAGAGTTGTAGTAGTATTTGATAAGAGTTATGCGAATTACTAATTAGAGTTATAGGGGTATTTTGAGTAGTCATAAGAGTTATAATTATAGTTATAGCATTATTTGGTATGTACGTCTTATTTATAGTTATAGGTTTATTTGATAAGAGTTATAGGAATTACTAATTAGAGTTATAGGAATTTCATATTTTGCAAACTAATGTTCACCTTCTAATTAGAGTTGTAGTAGTATTTAATAAGAGTTATAGGAATTACTAATTTGAGTTATAGGGGTATTTTGAGTAGTCATTAGAGTTATAATTATAGTTATAGCATTATTTTGTATGTACGTCTTAATTAGAGTTATAGGTTTATTTGATAAAAGTTATAGGAATTACTAATTAGAGTTATACGATTATATGACATGTCATAAGAGATGTAATTATAGTTATGGCATTTCTTGTTATGTACGTTCTAATTAGAGTTATAGGAATATTTGATTAGAGTTATATGAATTACTAATTAGAGTTACACGAGTATTTGACTAGTCATAAGAGTTCTAATTATAGTTATGGCATTACAAATTACAATTAATACTTCTTTAGAGTTAGTGAATAGTTAGAGTTATATGAAATAATTATTACAGTTATAGACACTCTTGATTAGCGTTATAGGAATTTCATATTTTGCAAACTAATGTTCATCTTCTAATTAGAGTTGTAGTAGTATTTAATAAGAGTTATACAAATTACTAATTAGAGTTATAGGGGTATTTTGAGTAGTCATAAGAGTTATAATTATAGTTATAGCATTATTTGGTATGTACGTCTTAATTAGAGTTATAGATTTATTTGATAAGAGTTATAGGAATTACTCATTAGAGTTATACGATTATTTGACATGTCATAAGAGATGTAATTATAGTTATGGCATTTCTTGTTATGTACGTTCTAATTAGAGTTATAGGAATATTTGATTAGAGTTATATGAATTACTAATTAGAGTTACATGAGTATTTGACTAGTTATAAGAGTTCCAATAATAGTTATGGCATTACTAATTACAATTTTGGCAACACTTCTTTGGAGTTAGTGAGTAGTTGTTAAAGTTATATGAAAATAATTATTATAGTTATAGACACTCTTGATTAGAGTTATAGGAATTTATTGCCATATCTTTTATGTGTGCATTACTTTGAATTCTAAATCGTTGACTTACAATTTGTACCTATTTAATTTGCAGAGGCAGGAACTAGTAACTCTACGCAAAGCATAAACATTGCGTCATTAAATCTGTCTACACCACCTAAGAGAAGTACAAACATCACCCCATGCGGAGAACATGAGTACTAATATAGATA
This sequence comes from Beta vulgaris subsp. vulgaris, assembly GCF_026745355.1. NCBI lineage: Eukaryota > Viridiplantae > Streptophyta > Magnoliopsida > Caryophyllales > Amaranthaceae > Beta > Beta vulgaris. Next base: position 43,834,244 of record NC_079208.1, read on the forward strand.
GTTGGTGGTTTTTTTTTACATATTAATGTATTATTGTTATTATAATTAGAATAAAGAGGAAATACGATGTTGCAAACTTTATAAATATGAAAGTAAAATCATTCTTACCCTTCTCTTTTATTGTCGTTGTTGTTGTTGTTGCATGAAGAAGGCGCTTGGATGGTTGATGTTGGCAAGATTGCTTGGTTGGAAATCATGGCATTGATGTTGGCAAGACTGCTTTGTTCATATTATTTTAGTTCTATTATTGTAATTATTGTAATTATATGAACTTGTTGAAATATTTTATATGTATATGTTGATATAACTCCAATTAAATTATTGTCATTGTTATCATATAATCATTTCATATACCATGATAAAAAAGATTTATGGCATGTTGTCGTTATAATTATGACATTACTTGTTAAGAGTGCTAATTAGAGTTATAAGTGTATGTGGTTAGAGTTATAGCAATTATTAATTAGAGTTATAGAAGTTTTTAACTAGTCATAAGAGTTATAATTATAGTTATGGCATTACTTCTTATGTACGTTATAATTAAAGTTATAGGAGTATTTGATTAGAGTTATATGCATTACTAATTAGAGTTACATGAGTATTTGACTAGCTAGTCATAAGAATTCTAATTATGGTTATGGCATTACTTGTTATGTACGTTCTAATTAGAGTTATTAGAGTATTTTATTAGGGTTATATGAATTACTAATTAGAGTTATATGGGTGTTCTTAATAATAAAAAAAAAAATTAAGGATTTTTTTTTTCGATGACGCCTACTATTTGGAATAACCGACTTAGCTGCTGTGACAAATCAATAACTTTGTCAAAGATGTCTCTTACTGAATCAAGCATTTCTCATCACAAAAGTTTGTATACGAATATATTTTGTCATCCACGCATGTATGTAGTATGTACTTGACAAATCAAGAAAATCAAAGTATATCAATATGACAGAATATAAACCAAAAGAGAAAAGTATATAGCAAAACAGGGTAACCTCGTCTGTGTGGGTCACAGAAGAAAAAGAATTTATGTGCGGCTATCCCTTTACAAAAGCGGGAAAAAATACTTGTAAATATGTGAGAATTATTTAGCTGCAACTTCATGAATTATATGTTTACTCTACACCTTCAAACGAGCTGTTTCTTTCCGTATATTGTCTTGTTCCTTGTAAATCATCCACAACTTGTCTCGAATAGAAGCATTAATCTCATTGAACTCATGAATCTTTGGGATAATCTCCTTCCTAATATTATTGATATCACACATATTTCAGCTCTCATTGTGCGCCTTATCTTGGCGTTGCCAAGCTGAGACTCACATATTTCTCCATCATAGTTCAACATGTGAACCATTGCAAAAACACCACAGTCCAAGGTTGGCTTACTTGTTTGCCATGGAAACTTGACATTAAAGAGATCATATGAAACTAAATCAGCACCCAATGGATGCTCAAATCTATCCAAATAATCACTCATATTATAGCGCTGCAAAAAAAATATAGATAAATAACTATAGAGAAAAATAACCCACCAATAAAGCTTAAAAGTAAGAAAAACAAATAAGAACAAAAGACCTATAAATATAATAAATCTTACTATACTAATGGCAAGCTTCTTGAAGTGAGAATCATCCCAATTTTCGTAGACTCTATTATCCAGATAATCCACTCTTTTGTGTATGAAGTTGATCACAACAATAAAGTAGTGTTCCATGTACAAGAGTGGAACGGATATCTGCGACCCACAAGAGTGAGAATCATCCCAATTACATCTCTTATGACATGTCAAATAATTGTATAACTCTAATTAGTAATTCCTATAACTCTTATCAAATAAACCTATAACTCTTATTAAGACGTACATACCAAATAATGCTATAACTATAATTATAACTCTAATGACTACTCAAAATACCCCTATAACGCAAATTATTATTAATTCCTATAACTCTTATTAAATACTACTACAACTCTAATTAGAAGGTGAACATTAGTTTGCAAAATATGAAATTCCTATAACTCTAATTAGTAATTCCTATAACTCTTATCAAATAAACCTATAACTCTAAATAAGACGTACATACCAATAGTGCTATAACTATAATTATAACTCTTATGACTACTCAAAATACCCCTATAACTCTAATTAGTAATTCGCATAGCTCTTATCAAATACTACTACAACTCTAATTAGAAGGTGAACATTAGTTTGCAAAATATGAAATATATGAACAAACCTTCCTTTTTTCCCCTTTTCCTATGGAAAAAATATCACACAAACATCCTCAAAAATTGATATTCCATACTAAACCAAATTTGATTCACTATGTACAACCCAAGATTGCATAAACCTTACGAAAAGCAAGTTCATCTACTGAAAAGCAAGTATCCCCCTTTCCTACTCAAAAACAACATTCACACACTAATACTGAAAATCATGGGTGACGTTCATGAATGCGAACGAAGCCGTAGATTTGCTGCGATACTTTCATTAATTTTGTTGCAAAAATTTCAGAATATAAACATATTCAGCGGGTTACTTTCCTGCGATAATTTTGTTGCAAAAATCTCTGGTTTTGGTTTGACACGAAAATTAAATTCAAACTATATAACTAAACCCAACAAAATCAAGTTCTTAAAAAAAATTAGAAAAAGAATTAGTAAACTTAAACAGATTTTAAACAAGATTATAACTTTCCTACTGCACTATCCAATTCAACGAAATTAAATTCAAACTATATAACTAAACCCACCAAACTCAAGTTCTTGAAAAAAATTAGACAAAGAATTGGTAAACTTAAACAGATTTTAAACAAGATTATAGCTTTCCTACTATACTATCCAAGATCTAATGGACAAATCAACGAAATCAAATTCAAACTATATAACTAAACCCACCAAAAATGAACAAAGCTCACGCAAATTAATTAATGTCAAGATAATTAATTTTTATAAGCTCGAAAATTTTCGCATAATTAATGTCAAGAAATTTCATGCAGTCCCCAATCATAATCACAATTCTGAAAAAAAAATCAAGAAGTAAACTAGAACAAAAAAAAAAAAAAACTTACCTTTCTCTCCCATACTGTCTGCAACAATTAAACTTGAGATTTAATGTCGAATTGCAGAAGAAAATCGATGAACTAGTATTGCAAGGGAAAAAAAAAACTAATTGAAACCGTCGAAGTTGAGCAGAGAGGAGTATTTGCAGAAGAAACGAACTTGAGATTTAGGAGAGAGGAGAGAGGAGAGAGGAGAGAGATAGGAGAGAGAGAGAAGCGTGGGATTTTAGTGTGTTAAATTTTTATTTTTAATCAAGGCCGTTAAATGTAGCATGATCTAAGGACTGTTATTTCTTCTCATTTCTCATGTAAAACCTCATCCTCACCTGAACTCAATTCTATATATATATAGATATATATTTATGTATAATTTGGCTAAATCACCACCACCATTACCATTATTATTATTATTATTATTATTTGGTAAGATGTAAGTGTATTACCAAAACCAGTGCAAACCACCAAATACAACCTAAACTACTGCAGTACGGAACAGCAGCAAAAACACACTACTAACAACAGACTACAATGTTAATTTGTACGACCTCAACTGAAGTAAAACAGGACACCACAACAGCAAGTAACAAAAGAACACCGCACAAACTACAAAGACAATAAACCCACACCAGCCTAGTTTAAACAAGTATTAAAAAGCTGACGAAACCAGCATTTTTCATCATCAAACCAACATACATGTAAACCTCCCACATACATCCAGTTACATGTAAAGATCAGAATGTCTATACATACTAGTTGAGGTTGTAATAGAAGGATTATCAAAGAAATCAAACACTTTTCTCCGTCCTATTTTTGTCTCTCACTATTCTTCTATCTCTCTCTTATGTTTAAATTTTATCTCTCTCTTCTAGTTCAGTTTGTCTGAATTACTCTTAGAATACAATAATCAGTAGCAGGGAACTAAGCTCCTGCATCAGCCACATAATAAGCAACCTGTATTCACAGAAATATTTAACTTTGCTACATACTCCAGTCCTTTTGTTACGATGGCAATGTGGAGTCGCACAAATATCATTGTAACAGTAATTATGGTAATGGCCCAGTTAAATATGGGATTAGTTACCATATCATACAAGTCTCTATCAGATAGAGGAAGTAGTCTGAGAGTTGTAGTTGCCTATCGTATGTGTTTCGGTGTGGAAACGGTTAGCGTCCTTTACAAGGTCGCTAAGATGTGAGAGGTCACGTCCTTGTTGGAAAGCTGCACAATACGCAAACGTAAGTTGCCCTCGGGGTGGTTCTGAGGAAACCCCCTCCGACGCTCAAGTCAGTAATTGGTTCCACTGGGATTTAGAGAGAGAAACTAGAGAGAGAAAGATAAGCTATTTTTAGTTTGACAAAATGTACCTGCAGAATAGTACCATTGGGGTATTTATAGAAGTACTATTCTCTGACAGGGCGTATAATCCTTCGACACGTGTAGGACTGTGACTCACTTGACAAGTGGGAAGATTCCCTTTCTTTTGTCTTGTTAGGCGTCCGCCAACACTGCCGACCTTTAGGGAAAAACTGACTTGGATGGTGCTTCTTATGCCTTTAGCATATTCGCGTCCTGTGCCATGCTTGCGGACACCTCTTGTACGTCCGCTAATATACTTGGGTTATACCCATACAACTAGCCCCCATCATCTTTTGGGGTCTTGACCGCTAAGGATGTTGTTGGATGGACGCGGGCATTTTTGTGGTATTTAATTTGTTTTGATGGAATGAATTTTGACAGGTGCCACGTGTCGTTGTAGGGAGTTGAAGAATTTCGAAAAGTTAATGATTACTCTTTCCGAAAATCCCGCCCATTACTTTACTGAGTTTTTATCTAACCATGACACTTGGTGCATATCTGGGGAGAAGTTGGAGAGGTTATTTGATCCCCACCACTCATTTGTGTATAAATATAAAAGGCGGTTATTTTTCCGAGTTTTCATCCCTTTGATCAAAAGAAAACACCTTTCTTCTTCCTCTTGCTCTCTGACATTAATCCCATTGCTCGAACTTCTTTTGCTCAAAAGCTCACCTTTTCGTGCTTGGTTTTCTCTAAAAAGTTTACCATTCTTCTAGTTTCCTTCTTCTGGTTTCAGTGGTACTAAGAATTTTGCTTTTTCGTGACTTGCATTTTCTGGGTCTCTTCTACCTTCCGATTTCCGCGACTTTTCGGTGGCTTTCCGGTTGAAGATTTCAACTTTTGGTGTTTTTTCACTATTTTGGAGCTTCACCTGCCTTTTCCAGCGACTTATACTCTTTGTTTCTTCCCTTTTTCCGGCGACCCTAAATTTCCTGGTAATTTTATACTTTTTCTTCTCATTTCCTTAAGTCTTTTTCCCGTTTAATCGTCATGTCGGACCAATCTGAGAGCCAGAATGCTTTTGATGAGGTTTTTATGACCGAGAGTGATCCCTCTTCCCCTTCATTTGTTAACAATTCTGGATCTGACCTAAGCCCTGTGGGGAGGACTAGGTTGTTAGCGGACATACCCCCTACGACTGATAGAGAAAGGGAGTTAAGATCCAAGTTCCTTAAAGACCCTTCTACTCCTGAGGAACATAATTTGACCTTAAAGTACTTCGTTGCTAGTCAAAGTGGTGACAAACAGACGCTTAAAGAACTTAGACATCAAATTCTTGTTAGGCGTACCCGTAGGCACCCCCCCGCAGATGTCGTCCCCGGTCTTGACGTCCCCCCTCTTAGGGAGCATGTCTAGTTAGACAGCTTGGCGGATGCGGGGATTCAAATGCCGTCCAGTTTTTTCGACCGCTTGCAGGAGTCTGTAACTCCTAAGCCCCCTATTATTGATCTAGGTGACGATAGCGATCCGCCTGCTACTGCCATGGCTCAAGAGGATAATACTGAGGTTGTTTACCAATGTCGGACCGGTGGCTCAGCTTCAAAGGCCCCAATGGTTGAAGAGAGTTCTCGGTCTGGCCGAGAAGAGGAAAATGATGTCGGACCAGGGACTGGTGCTCTCTGGCTTCCCGTGGACGCTACTAATGGTCCTCTTACAGTAGAAATAGATGAGTTGTGGCGTCAGGACGCCTTAGATTTGAACTATCCCAGGGTAGCAAGGGACTTACATCATATGCCGTCCCCATATCGTTTGATCGTGCCATCATAAGGGTCTATCATAACTGAGTGTCCTCCCGGCCACGTGGCCGTTTATACTCACCACCTTGAATTTGGTCTCTGTTTTCCTCTGAACTCTTTCTTGGTGAAGATTTGAATGCGTTCAATGTTTGCCTGGCCCAATTAACCCCTCTGGCCATCCGCAATCTCATCGCGTACATTTGGGTAGTACGCTTCCTTGATTTCCCCCAGACTGTCAACCTGTTCCGCCATCTTCATTGGCTGAAGAAGAATGGGTCTTCTCGTTTGGCTGGGTGGTGGTCTATAATGACGGCTGACAAGAAGATGACGTTTCAGCCCAAGATGACCAGCTTGAAGGGCTGGCAAGATGCCTTCTTATGGCTACAGGTGCCAGATGATTATCCTGTCTCCGCCATTTCACAGAGCCAGCTCCTCATATGGAGCATCTGCCTCTAAAGCCGCTAACTGGGGAAGAGTTAGCGGCCTATGACTATTTTGGCTCGGTTGACTACGACATCACCTACGAAGATGGGAAGACTGTTAGGTCTAAAGATCCTTCGATCTGGCTTCCTCATACAAAGGATATGCTGGGGGATAGGCCCTTGTCGGCTCTCTTGCTGTCCCCTGCCTATGAGAATGGTATGTAGTGCTGTCGGATTGGTCCGTCTAATGACGGTAATAGGACTTAACTCCTTTGTGCTCTCTTTTTTCTCTTTTTTTTTGTTTTTTGATTATCTTTGTTCACTTGTTTGCAGGCATTGACAACCTTGACCTCGACGTTCTCGGCGTCGACGAGGATTATCGCCATTAACCCATCTGCCTGCCGCTCCTACTCACGACTATCAGACGATGCATAGCGTCACTAACGGCCGTAGGGGAGGGAATCGCCATGGGCCTCAGAACCTCCGAAGGGGTCGTGGTGCATCTACTAGCACTTGCGTCCCTGTGGTTGCGGCTACCTCCAACGCTCCGACGTCTCCTGTCGTTCCTCTGAGATCTTCTACCACCCAGACCGTCAACAGGGGTGCTCTGAACAGAAGGCGTTCTCGGGAGCAAACTCTTGATGAATCTGCTGCCAACAAGAGGCAGGCAGTGGAGGATCCTGGCACTTCGGCTGCCAATGAGGTGGTGCAGATAGAGGATTTGGATCCGAACACCGCTGAGGGGGTTCAGGGCTAGGACGTCACCGATGCCGCTCTTGGTACGACTGGCGGTGGTTTCTTGGTATCCAGGTCTACTTCTTCTATTAAGGAGAAGTTAAGGGAACTGACTGCTACCCCTAGCTTCCTCTCCAACCTTTCTCCAGGCATCTTCTATCGGTTCTGGGAATGGATTGAGAAGAAGGAGGTGCCTCTCAGTGATGTTGTCGTTGCCGCTTTTGCTCCTTAGACCGTTGTTTATGCTTAAATTTATCACTTACGATGAAATTAAAGTTTGTGGGACGTGTCAACCAGATGATGTTAAAGACAATGCGACAAAAGAATGCAAAGGGGGATCAAAGGGGATGAACACACAAAAGTGGTGACGCGGAAAACCCCATGAAGATGGGTAAAAAACCGCAGGTGGTTGGAGATCCACCAAACTAATATAGTTCACTATCTTTCTTTGTGACTGACCGTCGTTTACAAGAATGCTTAGTTCTCTCTAATGTTCTTCCAACAATATTGCGTAAAAAACATGTCAATGACCTCTCTTTCCCTTTTATATGCCTTCTTTTTTCCTTGGCTTTTTCCCAACGAATACAAAAATGAATTCACTAATTATTACATTAACTTCACGCTTTAATCATGGGAGATTTTCCATGCTCACGCTCCAACGTCTTAATATTGTCCCATTTGAACGGCTGAATTTATGGCTTATATTACTCTTTCCTTATTTGGCTGGACCGTTACCATTCAAAGCCCTACTCTCAATCTTGCATCCTTCGCTGTGTCGTCGGGTTGCATTTACTTTGTCATCACGTCAGATGGTATCACGTCATCGAATCATCGCGTCATCGCGTCAGTGTCACCCTGTTAAAAAATTCAGCCATAACAGTTTGCCCCAATTATTGAATTGGGGTGGCACAAAGCCCATGACACAATTATTAAAAAATCAATAAATCACACGAAATTCTATTCAAGTCATTAAGATATCACATATCGCAAAAAATCTCTCCCTTTAGCAATTTATAGAAAAGAAGATTTCCAAAGAGACGCATAGGAGGAAAGGAGATCTGTTTGAGCGGTTATTTTTGGTAGTCCAAGAGTCTCAAAATACAAAAGGTAGTTTTGTTTGTAAATAGTCGTTTTAATTATAACCGTTGGCACGATTGTCATGATTACTTGCTGTTGGCATAAATAACTTAGGCGGCTAAGAAATCACAACTTTTACTCTAACTTCATTAAATCTTTCTCTCTCTTTAAGTAAGGCAACTTCCATAACTTCCACTATCCTTTCCATCGAAAAATCGATCGCTGACACCAGGTAATTTCGCACTTTTTCACTCGTTTTTTCCTTTGATTCGCTCTACTTTCTCTTCCTCTACTGTTCTCATGGCACCTAGTAGACGCAGCATTAGGACTTTTGTAAAAAAACCAAGAGAAATCGAAAGGGAAAGAGAAAGCCGTAGAACTAAGGGTAGAAAATGAGGACGAACTGTCAACGATGTCAGAAGCGGATCTTTTAAGGTTTTTAGATTTAGGGAATTTGCCTGAGAGTACTGTTATTAGAAATGCTGATCCTGACGAACCCCCAGAGTCGTGTTGTAATCCCCCACAATTTTAAAGGATTTTCATAAATATATTAAAGTATTTACGTAGTTATATTTAAATCCAAATGAGTTTGGAAAATGATTTGACTTTTAAAAAGGGTTGACTTTTTAAAAGTCAACTAAAATATTTTTCATAGCTTAATAAAATTCGTAATATTTTAATTAAGAATGTTTTAAATAAGAGTTTTAATTATTAAAGTATATTGAAAAAGAAGTTTAATGGAATCGAAACTCCTAAAAGGATAAAAAGGAAAAGAGTCAGGTTGATGATTAAAGTCCTAAGTTCATCATCTTATTAGTCATCAAATCTTATTAAATCTTATCTCCTTTCCTAAACCTAAAAGGATTAGCCTTTTTTTTAAATATCATAAAAACCCAAATTTTACCCTACACACTTTATTTCTCTCTCCTCTTCCACGTGACTTTTCTTTTTCCTCTCTTCACTCGTTTTTTCTCTCACCCGAATCTGATTGGCCAGATTTCTCATAGTTCCGTTTCTTTTTAGCCAAAACTTCCTTCTTAGAAATTGTAGATCTCGAAAAGTTATTGAATTTAGGCTAAGAATCACTCAATTCCAATTCTTATTCTATTAGTTATGGCCTCTGCAAGTTTCGAATTCTCTGCCATATTTACTCGCGATTTCGGTATTTCACTCTTTTTCTTCCTTTTTCTTTTGATTCTTTTCCTCGTTTTCTTATATATTGATTTCATATTATTATATATTGAAAGAATAAATTTTCAAATTTGTTATTATTTTTAGATTGAAGTTTTAATCATCAAAGTATGATTTTTAGGGTTTTAATTACTAGAAAACCATAGTTGTATGTTATACACTATGAGATTGTTTTAATTTATGATTTTAAACATGTTTATATGTTTTAAAGAGAGTTATTAAATATTATAAGTGCTGTAATTTCAGAAAATAAGTATTTTAAGGGTTTTTAAATAATTTTTAATCACTAGAATAGTTGTACTATACTAGGGATTAAAAATAACGAAAGTTTAATACATAAAAACGATTCTAAAAAGTTTAAGGGGTTTGGGACGTTTTTAAAGTTGCTGTAAATTTTTAGTTCAAAGTATTTATTTTATTATTTTATTTTCTAGGCGGAGAATTCATAGTAGGAGACTTTTAGAGCGTAAAAGTGGTCTACGATTCGTTTATACAAGGTACGTACATATTACGTGCTATATGGTTTAGAAACATGCTTTAGGGATGTTTTATTTATTATAGTATCATGTATAGGACTTTGTTGTTCATATATATGATTTACTGAAATTGCTTTACATGTCTTGCCTGTGTGCTACATGTAAACTAAGAATAAGTATGAGTATGACTGTTTGTATGGAAGTTTGATGCAAGCAGATAAGTTCAGTTTTGGTATTAATTCGTGAGTGAATTAATGTAAGTAAGTTGGAATCATGTGTTACATAGATTCTTTGAGATTATTTATTTATCTTATAAGAACGTGGATCTTATTTGGTAAGTATGAGTTATACTATATAAAGGATACAGTTTACTGTTGGCTAGGTTCAACAGGCAAGTTAGTAAAGAATAAAAGAAGTTAAAGGAGTCTTGAATGATAAGTTGTGACACTTAAAGAGGAGTTTTGTGATGTTTATTTGATGTTAGTTGTGAGTGTTATGTGCTTGGTTGGTGTCAACACAAGTATAAAAATGAATGAACGTAAAGTGAAACGAGATAGGTTATAGACTTTAGACTGGTGCACGTCTAGAGTTGGACACTAAGGGTTGGGATACATAGTCCGCCGTGATATGTATTTTCCTAGGATTGGATTGATCACCTTTCCTCTTTAGCTCAAAGGTTCCTCGATATCGCAGGTCAATTGGAATATGTGGTAGCTCCCATATCTCCTACTTCAGTATAGACAACTCGTCCCATAACTATTCCATTTAAAGAAGAAATAAAAGTTTAGAGTCTAGTTCAGTAGGAGTCGTCTGCAGATTGTTATATGTTTATTATTATCTATCCCTGGAAGTTATGTTTTTGTAGTATCATGTTTAGGGTTATGTATGTCTGATATGTAGTACTCAGCTTTGCTGATTACGTGCTTGTCTGTGTTTGTGATCATGGCTTTGCCTATTGGTCCTGTGGTGATCCTTCGGGGAGCAGAGCCAAGAAAGCATTGACATTACAGGTTCGAAGATGCATACCATTGGGGAATCTGGAATGGGGAGGCTTTTGTGACATTAGTATTATTTAAGTTGTTTCTAGGAGTTTGCCTTTTCAGACATTAGCTTTAAGTTGGTGTGTTTCAGTTCAAACATTGTTGGGTTCTTATTTCATAAGTTTAATAAAGTTGATTTTATTTTAGTAAGTTTTCCGCTGCAAAATTCTGAGTAAGCCGAAACGTTATCACACGGGGGATAATGCCTGGGTAATTCTCTAGATTTGTTATAAAAGTATTTTCTAGAAAGAGAGAATTATCGGGGTGTTACACGTGTCCCCAAAAACGGGTAGTGCTCTATGAATACCCTTTCAAAATAGGTCTTAGACTTCCCATCACCCTCCTGGCAAGGGATCTGATGCAAATTTATCAAATCAGCCCAGGGAAGATTATGCCCCAAGTCTGGAGGATCCTGAGCGTCATCGACAGGGTGACGGCGTCGTGGGACGAAGCCTTAACCCTCCACGACTTGCTGTTACATTATGAAATTAGGGTCAAAGCGAAAAATAGGATAGCTTTGCATGCAAAGGCAAGGTTAGAGCCTCTGGTCAGGGGGATACAGTCGAATGACAAAGGTTTGAGAAACAGGTTTGTGTTTGTGAAGAGGTCGTCGCTAGGGGAAGCCGGGACGTCTTTGGTTGGCGGCTGGAATACCGAAGGTGTGTTTATTTTCAGTCTTTCTAAATTCGTGCCGTGTCGTTAACACCACTCTTACATCGTTTCTACTGCAGGTCTTAACCCAAAACTGTTGTCGCATCGCGACGAATCTCAGAGTCTCTGTGACAAGTTTCTGAAGGTGTTAGAGGAGGACAGGCAGTTCAGAAGGGTTCTTTTTGCTTCTCAAGACAGTTGTTCATCTATGGCTTCTAGTTAGTCTATCTAATTTAAATTCCTCATTTTTATTTTTTTCTTGGGTAGGACTCTACCAGGGAAGGTTTTACACTAATGAATCGATCACTTCTGGACAGGTTCATCTCAATCGCGTCCTAGGGGGAGTCTGGACGGGCAAGCGCTGGCTGAAAATGTTGCGCAAGCGTAAGAGGGAGTCCTCTACTGACGCTGCGTCAGCATCGTCTAAGAAGGATACAACGGTTGTCGTTCACTTGGACGACGAGCTTGACGTTGCGTCTAAGACGCGCAAAACTGATTTCCTAGCTCCCCCAGACAAAAGCGGTCCTTCCAGAACTGTGACCGTCCCCAACGACTTCATGTCGTTGAAAAGGTCCATATGGCCTGAGGCTGACATGTTCCTTTTTCCTAGCGCAATGGAGAGGATCACGGAACACACTCTTCCTCGCATGATGTCAGATGGGCTGGAGCTCCTATTTTAGTTATAGACCCTTGGTTTTCTTTTTTCATACATTACGCTCATTATGATAATAACTTCTGACTCTCTAAGTGACGCGTATCATGTCTTTTTTTATGCAGTCTTCTCAACATCTCCTAATGGCTAAGAGGGAGATCTCCTCTCTGCTGAAGTGTCATCTGACCATGAAGCAGAGAATGGAGAAGGCTGAATTGGACGCGAAGTCCAAAAACGATGAGATGGAGTCTTGCAAGAAGGCCATGGAGGACATGAAGAAAGCTTTACAGAAGAATGGGGAGGAGCTGGAAGAGACAAGGCAGAGGGGGACTAAGTTGGAGGAATCTTCTCGTCATGAGATCACGACGCTCCAGGCGAGCGTTGACACACAGAAGAACGAGCTGGACATGCTCGAGGCTGAGGTGACAACTAGGGTCAGGGCTAAGCTGATGTATCAGTTTCTAATGAAGAAGACGGCGTCGTGGACGCCACAGAAGGACATTGACCTTTACCTCCAGTTCATGGGATCAATGAAGGATCTGATGGACGAAGAGGATTTGGCTGCGACGGCGGACTCTTCATCAAAAGTTGATGAAAATGCCCCGTCTTGTGCCGATAGCGTCCGATGTGCCTCCTGACCCCGAAACTAAGAAGGAGGCTCCAACTTCTGTCTTACCAGCTGAAGCGTCCAAGGAGAAGGAAGCTGAAGAGGTCCCTGCCGTTTAATTTTTAGGCCCTTTATATCATCCCCCCTCCTATCTAAACATTAATCAAACTTTTATTGTAGGTCACTTGAAAGAGTGACCGTTAGTACTGTACTTTTGGGTCACCCACGGGGGTGGCCATAATTATTTGTCGTTGTAAACTTTTTTTTTTGGGTCACCTACGCGGGTGACCATTACGCTGATGGTTTTGAACTTTGGCAAAATTGTTCTTATGTCTTTGTTTTATATCGCATGTATGTGTCTCGGTCGTTATTCTGACGTTCCTAGAAGATGGTCAGGCGCTCAGTAAGCCATCTTTGGTAGTTCATACGTATCGTTTGGGCTTAATAGAAGTCATCATTGGTCGTTCAGACGTATCGTTTGGACTAAACGACTTTAGAATACATATAGGAGATACATAAAAACTTACATGTGTTCGTCAGGGAGATAGACGAAATGTCGTCGGCAGTTATAACTTTAAAATGACTGTTCCCCTGTCATAACATCGGCTGAGGCAATAGTAGACCAAAACACTTTACATGGTGGCAAAATGCAAATCTGCCTGATGTCTTGTGAGAATCGCCGGGACGTTAACAAGTTGGACGGGAACAATTTGCGTGCAACTCAACAATACCCAATGAGAGAATACTATGGTCGCTAACAACTAGCGACACATATATAATAGCATTACCATCTATCTATATCTTTATGTGTGTGTGTGTGTGTGTATATTTCCTTTGTTTTCTTTCTTTTTTTTTTTTTTTAAGATTGGGAAAACAAAGCTTATCACTTAGCTTTTAAAAGTAGTAACGTTTGAGGTGTGTGGCATTCCAGCTACGTGGCACGGAGCTTCCGTCACGTCGGACCAATTGGTAGGCTCTGTGGCCTACCACTTTACTAATTTGGTATGGCCCTTCCCACTTCTGACCTAGCTTACCAGCGTTAGCTTCTTTTGTATTCTGGAATACTTTCCTTAGGACCCAGTCTCCTTCGACGAAAGATTTGGCTTGGACGTTTTTGTTGAAGCTCCTCGTTACTATTTGCTGCTGGGCCGCCATGCGTACCAATGCTGCGTCGCGCAACTCCTCAATGGTATCTAGGTCATTTATCAATTCATCTCGATTCTGTCGTCCCGTCGCTAGGCTACATCTCGTAGTTGGGACGCTCACCTCCGAAGGCAGGACAACCTCACAACCATAGACTAGTGAGAACGGAGTTTGTCTAGTCGCGGTGCGCGGTGTCGTGCGATTAACCAATAAGATGGAAGGTAACGCCTCCGCCCATTTACCTTTCTTAGCTGCGAGTCGCTTCTTCAAAGAGTCAATGATCGTCTTGTTACTGGACTCAGCTTGTCCATTGGCTTGCGGGTATCTTGGTGTTGACGTTAGCAACGCTATGCCCCATTCATCGCAGAAACGTCTTGTCTCGTTGCTGATGAACTGCGACCCGTTGTCGCATATTATCTCGGACGGGACGCTAAATCTGCAAATGATGTTAGTATATATAAAGGAAATCACTTCCTTGTCGCGTACCTGTTGGAAAGAACCTGCTTGAATCCACTTAGAAAAGTAGTCAGTTAGTGCCAACATAAAGACCTTCTGACCTGGGGCTGGAGGTAATTTACCAACTATGTCCATGCCCCACTTCATGAAAGGCCAAGGTGTTAGAGTAGGATGCAAAAGTTCACAGGGTTTGTGCGTCATACCTGCATGTCGTTGACAACTATCGCATTTGGCGACATACCTTATTGCTCCTTCCTCATTGTTGGCCAATAATAGCCCATGCGCAATACTCTGTTGGATAAGCTGCGTCCTCCTGAGTGATTTCCACAAGTGCCTTCATGCATGTCCTTCAGGACTTGCCCCCACTGCTCCTTCTCCAAACAGCGCAGGTAGGGGCCCGCGGCAGATTTTTTGAACAGGTGTCCTTGAATGAGCACGTATCTCGACGCCTTGAATCGAATTCTGCGTGCTTCCGCCTTATCTGTTGGGAGTACATCGTTAGCAAGGAAATCATAAAATGGTTTTGTCCAACTGACACTTACTTCCTCGGCGTCAGGGTTGTTCTCAGGTGCGAGATTATCGATGTTACTGACGACCTCATGATTGCTTCGAACCTATTCGACCGTCGTTGTGACAGCGTCCCCGATGCTCCTAGCGATAGCAGGGCTTATCAAATGAACAATAGGGACGGACGTAAACGAAACGTCCCTTAAAGAAGATCCGAGATTGGCCAATGCATCTGCTTGCGTATTCTGGTCCCTAGGTATCTGCAAAATGTCAAATGAATAAACACTTTACTTTTATTCTGAGCTAATTCTAAATACATGGCCATTTTGGAGTCTTTTGCTGCGAATTTGCCTTTGACTTGGATGACTATAAGCAGTGAATCGCTGAAGACTTTCAATGCTTTTGATCCCATGTCTTATGCTAACGTCATTCCACTATGAGCGCCTCGTACTCGGCTTCGTTATTCGTCGCTCTAAATTCAAGCAAATGGCTCGTACTATCTTGCCCCCTGTGGTGACTTTAGCACAATGCCTAGACCTGCACCACGAAAATTAGAAGACCATCAACAAACAATATCCAAGAGTCATCGTTCACTTGATTAATCCTTGCGATTTCGTCGTCTGCAAGCTTTTCTAGCTCTGGGCTAAAGTCTGCCACAAAATCTGCCAAAGCTTGTGACTTGACAGCGGTCCTTGGATGAAACTGGATATCGTATGCACTGAGTGCTATTGCCCACTTGCTCATGCTTTCTGTCAATTCTGGGTGTCGCAAGACAGACTTGATAGGATAATTAGTCATAATGACAACAATATAGTGCCTAAGCTTTTTAACAGCTACGACTATGGCTAAAATGAGCTTTTCTAATGAAGAATACCTGGTCTCCGCGTCTAGCAGAGACTTACTGACATAGTAGATTGGTAGCTGCTGGCTTTCCGCTTCCCGCTTCAGAACAGCGCTGACGGACACATTACTTACCGTGAGATAGAGCTGCAATGTTTCCCCGATATTTGGTTTTGACAATAATGGCGGCGACACTAAGTAGCTTTTAAATTTTTGCAGTGCGTCTTCGTGTTATTGCGTCCACTCGAAGCCCTTATTCTTTCTCAAGACGTCATAAAATAGGTGGCATTTCTCAGATGACCGAGATATGAAACAATTTAACGCAGCTATGCGACCAGTCAACTTTTGCACCTCCTTGACGCTTCGTGGGGACTGAATGTTGATGATGGCTTTTATATGATCCTGGCTGGCTTCAATTCCTCGTTGCGTAACGATGTACCCTAAACATTTTCCTGCAGACACTCCAAAGGTGCACTTAGTAGGATTTAATTTCATGCCATACCTTCTTAAGACGTCAAAAGCCTCCGATAGATGCTGAATGTGATCGTCTGCTCGCTTGGATTTGACGAGCATATCGTCTATGTACACTTCCATAGTGTCACCCAGTTGATCTTTAAACATTTGGTTAACCAGTCGCTGATATGTGGCACCTGCATTTTTCAAACCAAAAGGCATAACCTTGTAACAATATATACCTTTATCAGAAACAAACGCGGTCTTTTCCTGGTCGTCCGGATGCATCAATATTTGGTTGTACCCGAAATATGCTTCCATGAACGTTAAAAGCTCGTGACCTGCCATGGCATCGACGATTGCATCTATATGAGGGAGCGGGAATGGATCCTTGGGACATGCTTTGTTTAATATCTGTGAAGTCGATGCAGACTCTCCACTTCCCGTTCTTTTTGCTGACCACCACGACATTGGCTAACCAATCTGGATACTTCACCTCGCGGATCTTTCCGGTATCGATCAGCTTTTGAACCTCGTCTTTTCTGTTTTACAGGCTTGTGAACGGGGTCGACGTTGAGCTTATGCGTAATGACGTCAGGGCTGATTCCTGTCATATCTTCATGAGACCAAGCAAAACAATCGTGGTTAGTTTTCAAAAAATCAACTAACTGACCTCGTATTTCTTGCGACAATGTCGCTCCAATTCGAACGACGCGATCGGGGATGGATAGATCGAGCATCACTTCATCCACGTCCTGCTCGCTGGGCGCGTCGGGCGCTGACCCATCCTTTAATTGCTAGATAGCCGCTTTCGGGGGTTTGAGCGACGAACTATAGCATTCTCTTGCAGACTTCTGTTCGCCCTTTATTTCTTGGACGCCCCACTTGGTGGGAAACTTCAGCGATTGATGATAGGTTGAAGGGAAGACCTTCGTCTTGTGTATCCATGGAATGCCGAGAATGATATTATACGCTGACGTGCAGTCCACAACGATGAATCTGGTTGGCAGGTTGACGCCTTTGGCTAGCGTTGGCAGTGTGATTTCTCCGACAGTATGTTGAGCCTCTCCACTGAAACCTACCAAAACAGTAGATTTTTTAGTAATACCTTTATCGCACAAACCCATACCTTCGAGGGCGCATTTGAATATGATGTTGGCTGAGCTGCCCCCATCGACTAACACTTGCTTTAACAAGCAGTTGCTGACAGTCAGGGATATGACTAATCCATCCGGTGCTCCACGTCGCAGACGTCGTTGTCGTCAAAGGTTATTGCCATTGCTTTGAGCTTGCGTTCCTCACCTGACCTGCAAGATTTATAAACGGCGGACGAGGGGGTACCCTCTCTTGCTAGCCTTTTGGCTGCGGAATACGTTAGTCCACATACATCAAATCCACCAGAAATAACGTTGATTACCTTTACGTGTGTGGGCGACGCAGGAGGGTCGGACTGTGCGGTATTCCTACCGAAGGACGCTTTACCTTTGTCACTCAAGAGGTCTTTAAGATGCCCCTTATTAAGCATGAACGCCACCTCTCGCCGTAACGCAATGCACTCCTCCGTCTTATGGCCATGGTCATGATGGAACTGGCACCATTTTGTTTGATCTTTTTGCGCTTCCGGTCGGTCGCTCTTTTTTGGCCAACGAACTGGTGCTCCGATTTTGGACAAAGCATTCACAACGCCTCCGACATCGACGGAAAATCCTTAGGAGTCTAGAGCAGGGAAGGTTGGCGACTCCGTCCTCGCGCTGTTACCTGCATTTTCGACAACGTCAGTAACATTGTTTACCTGGTTTGAACAGTTATAAGGGTGGCTTCGCCAGTTGTTCTTCTTAAGGACGAAAGCCTTCCGATCAGCAGGGGTCTCTGGTGCGCGTCGGGTGGATATGGTGTTGAGGATGGCATCGTCTTCCTCCAACCTCATTTATGCTAACACTCGCGACTTGACTTCCTCAAACGTCTGGCACGGTACTTCGTCAAACGGTTGTATAGCTTTGATCGCAAGATTAATCCTTTCCTGAAACATTCAATAGCAGTCTTAGTATCAAGATCTTTAATGCTAATCATCTCTTTATTAAAGCGATTATAATAATCACGAACGGATTCTTTGGGTCCTTGAACGACGCCATAAAGATCACTCGTCTGCTTTTCCAGACTGCGACTGCCTTCGAACTTCTCATAGAACTTATTGACTAGGGTGGAAAAATTGCCAATGATTCCTGGCCCGAGAGATCCAAGCCACTTGAGAGGGGGACCGGTGAGCATGGCTCCAAAAGACTTGCATATGCAGGCCTCTACCAAGTGTCAAGGGATTGACGCTTGCTACATCTGTTGCTTGTATTGCGCGACGTGCTCGCCTGGGTCGGTTGAACAATCATAACTGCATAGCCGTTGGGATGCTCCACGATGCCAGGTGTTGGGGCTCCGGGGAGCTGGGACATGAGCTTCATCAAGCGCTTGTTTTGCTTTTCGATTTGAGCCATGCGCTTTGTCATAAGATTCACTTCTCCTTCGCCTTGGTCGTTCTCTTCATTGTTCAAGGGATCTTCATCCTCGGGCTCTTCGTCGTTTTCAGGCTCTTCATCATCTGACTCAGAAAGATTCCCCATCAAAGGGATGTCATTTATATTTTCTCGACGCCGGACCTTCAAAGCCTTGGACGATGCTAACTCCTCTTGCAATTTCTGTATCCTCTCCTGCGATGTCGTAAAGTTAGTAGCTAGACGCTCGTTAGCTTGCTTCATTTCGAGCATTTCTGCTCTCATTTGTTCGTACTGCCTCCGCATTTCCTCGAGTTAGGTGTTCTCCCATCTGATGGATTTTGAACAGTAGATGGTCTAGTTATGCTCCACGGTGGGCGCCAAATTGTTTATGTTAAAATTTATCACTTACGATGAAATTAAAGTTTGTGGGACGTGTCAACCAGATGATGTTAAAGACAATGCGACAAAAGAATGCAAAGGGGAATCAAAGGGGATGAACACACAAAAGTGGTGACGCGAAAAACCCCGATGAAGATGGGTAAAAAACCGCGAGTGGTTGGAGATCCACCAAACTAATATAGTTCACTATCTTTCTTTGTGACTGACCGTCTTTTACAAGAATGCTTAGTTCTCTCTAATGTTCTTCCAACAATATTGCGTAAAAAACATGTCAATGACTTCTCTCTCCCTTTTATATGTCTTATTTTTTCCTTGGCTTTTTCCCAACGAATACAAAAATGAACTCACTAATTATTGCATTAACTTCACGCTTTAATCATGGGAGATTTTCCATGCTCACGCTCCAACGTCTTAATATTGTCCCATTTGAACGGCTGAATTTATGGCTTATATTACTCTTTCCTTATTTGGCTGGACCGTTACCATTCAATGCCCTGCTCTCAATCTTGCATCCTTCGCTGTGTCTTCGAGTTGCATTTACTTTGTCATCATGTCAGATGGTATCACGTCATCGAATCATCGCGTCATCGCATCAGTGTCACCCTGTCAAAAAATTCAGCCATAACAATCGTCACTCCTGGCAAGATCTACCAGCCCAATTGGGACGTTAGGGAGGATGAGTAGCTGTATTCTAACATCCCTGAAAACGGTGGCATCCTTGCCTATCGTATTCTCAAGGGTATGCAGTTGCCCTTGGACCGTGCTTCGGGCTCCCCGAGGACTCCTGCTACGAGGTTGGCTCATGACCAGCTAGTGGTATGTCCTCACTTCTTCTTCTTTTTTTCTACTGACGCCCTTCGTTTGCTTCTGCAGGCTAACAATGCTGATATTGAGCTGATAGAGCAGTATCTTGAGTACCAGAGGTTGGCGGACTCTTACAAGGCCTCTTTGGAGACTTGTCAAGGTCTGCTACAGGAGGCTGAGGAGAAGTTGGTGCTGCTGACAGATCAGGTGGCAACTCTGGAGCAGAGGGCGACTCTGTTGGAGGAGACTGAGAAGAATGTCCAGACGCTGACCAAAGCTTTGGAGACCGCCAATACTGAAAAAGAGGTGGCTTTACTGGACACCTCTGCTGCTGAAGCCAGAGGAGCCGCCAAGACTGTTGCTGATTTCAAGGCTTCAGACGAGTATGTGGCGGAGCTTCATAAGAGATACGATGGCGGCTGGGCAGCGGCCATGAGGTGTGTCTGCAAGACCGTTCTAGGTTTCGACTGGAATGTTATTGAGGATGCTCATGCTACCGGCCAACATCTTTCGCCTTTTAAGGGAAATCCAAACTTTGCTGACGAGGATGCCATCGCTGATGTGGATCCTCGAGAGCCTTCGACGCCAAGACCCCCTCCCTCTTGAAGTGTTTGGCGGCCATCTCTCAGCTCTTCCTGCTCTTCCAATAGTGTTTAGCTTTATGCCCTACTTTGTAATAGTGTTAACTTTTTGATGCTGTAATTCGCTTGTTGTTGGCGTTTTTTGAACAATTATTCCATTTATGTTTCCAAGTACTTGACTCCAACTAAAAGCCTTTTCTACATTGGCCGCCATATTATTTTTTTTTGTAGTTGGCCGCCAAGCCAGTAGCTTTTAATTTATGGCAAGTGTTTTTTGTTATCTTGATTTGTCTTGCTTTGTTGATGTTTGCATGCTTGTATGGTTAGCCGTCAATCTCCTTTTATTTTGCCATTTACTTTTATTCGCGTACGCCGTGTCCGCTAATGTTACATGGACTCTGAGCTCTACTTTGCTTCCTGGTTGGCGGATTCATTTCCTCCACTGGCATTCTCTTTGCTGGCTGCTTAAGCGTTGTTAAGTAACATGACTTCGCTGCTTCCTGATTCCCTCTTAACTTCGCTGTCGTTCCCTCATTAGTGACATACAACATTGTTAAGTGATATATGGAGACAATTCCTTGGACATCATGAATGACTGGACGCCCAATGATGGCGTTATAAGCGCCTGGAACATCAACCACTAGAAATTCTGTCATGACATCCCGAGCCTCGGCATCATCTTCAATCCTCACAGGGAGGCTCACCAAACCTTCCGGGGTCACGGACGCTCCCGTGAACCCTATCACCGGATATCTGATAGGCTTCAGATACTCCCTTCCTATCATCAATTTCTCGAATGTGGAAAGGTATAGAATGTTGGCGGAACTTCCTCCATCCACCAAGATCCTATGGACCAAACAGTTCGACACCTTTAACGTGACCACTAATGGGTCATCATGCCGGTAAACCACATGCTGTACGTCCTTCACAGTGAAGGACATGGCTGGCATGGCTGGCGGTCGCTTCAATTGCATACTTTCATTGAAATTGACCTGGTGCCTGAACTCCTTCAGGCTGGCTTTAGCCCCATTCACACTTCCACCGTGAATAGGTCCGCCACTGATTACGTGGATCTCACTGATCCTAGATTGAACGTTTCGACTTACTGGCTTCACCAGATCCCCTTCCTTGGTCTGGGCTTTGTATTAACTGAAGTACCCTCTTCTTATCAAATCCTCCAAATTATCTTTCAGGTGCCGACAATCTTCAGTTAGATGGCAGTGATCTCCAAGGAAATCACACCACTTGCTCTTATCGCGATTCTTATGGAACATCGGCTTTGGACGCTGCCACTTGTCGCTATCTTTGTTCATTAGAAAGATCTGACTCCTTGAGGTAGTGAGCTGAGTGTACGCATCAAATCTCTCCTTGCGTTCACTCCCTTCTCGACTACTCCTCTCTTGGTCCCTAAGATCGCGGTCATACCAATCGCTTTCCCTTTCTCGGACATTTCCTCTTTTGACCATGTGTGATTCCTGCCTTTTGTCGTCTTGGTTGCGATCATTCTCGCGGCCCTTTTCCTTTTTCTCCTTATCCTCCTTCTTATCGGATTCACGGTTGCCTACAACTTTGTCAAACTCTTCTCCTCTGATATAATCATTGGCCTTGCCTAGGATGGGACCCAAAGAGGTGTAAGACTTTCGGCCCAGATAATTTTGAAATGGTGATCCCTCCTTGAGCCCGGTCATCAGAGCAAAAATTGCCACATCCTGCTGTAGCCGCGGAATCGAAACTGCTTCAACATTGAAGCGATCGATATAATCCCTTAAGCTTTCATTAGCCCCTTGCTTGACGGAGAGTAATTCTCCCGTAGTACGCTCGCGGCGTCTGTTACTAACAAAATGAGTGCTAAATGTGGATGACAGCTGAGAGAAGCTGGAAATGCTACCTGGTTAAAGACTCTTAAACCACGTCTGAGCTATGCCAGTCAAGGTAGAAGGAAAGACCTTACACCAGATGGCGTTCACCTCGGTGTAAAGGAACATATGGCCTTCATAGGCCGTCACGTGATCATCCGGGTCTGAAGTGCCGTCATACTTGGAGGTCGGCATTTTGATCCTTGTCATCGGGTGATTCAGTATGTCCATAGTTAAAGGAGAAAGTTTGGGCTTAATGAGCAGGTGACCTCCCGCCGAATAGTTACTAGCGCCTGTGGCACTGTACTCACGGCGAGAGCCACCTTGGGCCTCTTCCTCAAAATGGTATAGTTCTTCAGTTTCCAATATCTCTTCCTCATAGTCTGATTGATCAATCCTTTTCTCTAGCTCCCGTCCGCTGTGGTTCAAAGATCGCATCTTACAAAGCGGGGTACCGTCAGCGTTCCTACCGGCCGTAACCAGTGGTCGCTTACGGGCTCCGCCAACTGGCTGATTTTGTGTACTCTGTTGGGGGTTGCCGGTCAACATCTGAATGAAGGACGCTACAGTTTGTAGCTGTTCAGGAGAAAACTGACTCAGTTGAGCCAAGTTAAGAGGTACATTACTGTTCGGAGTTTGTCCTTCAGGGGTCTGATAGTTGAACTGCGGATTTCCTATCGCCCCAGTGATGACTGGCTGCGATGGTGTCTGACCGACATCTTTTTCCTTGGGACCTTGACTAACATTGTTCGCGTCACCCATGACTGCTTCCTTGGAAGGTGGGGAGGGCCCCTCATTCTAGCGCCAAATTGTTTCGGTGTGGAAACGGTTAGCGTCCTTTACAAGGCCGCTAAGATGTGAGAGGTCACGTCCTTAAGCTGCACAATACGCAAAGGTAAGCTGCCCTCGGGGTGGTTCTGAGGAAACCCCCTCCGACGCTCAAGTCAGTAATTGGTCCCACTGGGATTTAGAGAGAGAAACTAGAGATAGATAGATAAGCTATTTTTAGTGTGAGAGAATGTACCTGCAGAATAGTACCATTGGGGTATTTATAGAAGTACTATTCCTCTGACAGGGCGTATAATCTTTCGACACGTGTAGGGCTGTGACGCACTTGACAGGTGGGAAGATTCCCTTTCTTTTGTCTTGTTAGGCGTTCGCCAACACTGCCGACCTTTAGGGACAAACTGACTTGGATGGTGCTTCTAATGCCTTTAGCATATTCGCGTCTTGTGCCATGCTCGCGGACACCTCTTGTACGGCCGCTAATATACTTGGGTTATACCCATACAGTATGGTTTTGGCAACCCTATTCTATCCACCTGCAATTTACTTGATAGAAAGGTAAACAAACTCTCACTACTTATCAATACTTATACCATGTCATATTTCATACTTCAGTTTATAATTACTTTATTCATAATAATAAAATTGATCCTAGGTTTTCAAGGAGAAATACACCGCCTAGTGATAGGAGTGTGGCTGAGCCTTCTCTCACTTGGACCGTCCTCGGGTTAGCATTCCTATGCGGCTTCTTTGGATAAGTACTTACTATATTAATTCTGGAGAGACATACAGTGATTTATATATATAAAGTATAATCCATTTGATAGAATTATACAAGCACAAAATTGAGATAATACATTTTTTACTCGAACAGAAAATTGACAATGGGCAGTAAAATCAAACATGCACAAATTCCTGTCTTGCTTTTTTCTTCTTTACTTCTTTTTAACAACATTGTGATAGTATGATTCTTTATTGGACGTTTATATGCATTTTCTTCAGGGGCGTAGTTAGCTATAACTTATCCATGGTGGCTCTAGAACAATCTTCAGCTACTACGGTAACAGCCGTATCAAACTTGTTTCCTGCAGTTACTTTTGTCCTGGCAATTATTTTGAGGTAATATTACAATTCATCATACCTTCATATGTTATTTTCATCTTTTTTGGATGTTTTAGAATAATCACCTAAGTTTCTAACTTTTGTTAGTAATAGACTGATATTAGAGTGAAGGGCCTACTCATACTGCTATATGCTATATACCTGGAAATTAAACTAAATGGTTATTTTTTTTGAAGGGTAAACTATATGGCTATTGATTAGGGATAAAATAAATAGTTGAAAATATTACTCTTTCCGGTTATAAAATATTCACACTACTTTAATTATTCACATGTTCGACTTACATAATTCTACATTCCTTCACAACCATATTCTGTCTCCTATTTTATATAAACAAAAAGGACACACTTGTACACACTCTCTATTTCTTACTCTTACCTCCTTAGTATTTCTAGTAACAATAACAAGGAAGAAATTAGAACGGATGGAGTATCACATTAGGTATTGTTCTGATTTTGACTCCCTAATTTATAAAATCACTTCCCTTTCCTGTAAATAGTAATCTTAATGCATGTGTTTGATCTTTATATGCTGATATCATTTAGATATTAAAATTAAATGTATGTTCCAATTCACGGCAATTTCTTGCTGTTTTTCTGGCCAATTTAGATGGATAATTTCGAATATGTAGCTCATTAAACGGAACCCTCACTCCCTCAGATTTGCAATGTAGCGGATTATACTTGCATGTGAATAAATTCCCATACATTGAATCTTAACTTATACTTCCATTGATTGCTGTTGCTACTTATATCGAAAAAATTATTACATTAGTGCGTTGCATAGAATTTGCAAAACGTGGGAAAACAAGACATTCCTTAAGAAGAAAATGTTATGATGCTTTCTACAAAAGTAGTGTATGCTATTTCAAAACATTCAAAAAAACAAATTTAACAATCCATTATATTCCTACAGATTTCAGAACTAGTTTTTTTTTACGTAATACCTTTAAGGCAAGGCAATAATGCGTTGCTTGCCGCTTGCGTGAAATCAAGATAGAACTCAAAATAACACTCATCCATTAGGATATAGAAGGAAACAGCCTCCCCACATGAATGTGATACTTTTATAAATATGGTATGTTATTAATAAGTGTTTATGATCTATGAAATATAAGTCGCCAAAATAGTCTTCAAAAGACCGTGGTCCTGCGCACTGTCCATGTTAAATTGTCAAATAAGAGAAGAAACCTTGTTCCAAACTTACAATGCTTAATGCCATATTGCCATGAGTGCAAGACCATTGAGCTTTTCACATTTTTGTCATGCATTAACTTTATTTTAAAAACACATTGTTGTTTGTTCGACCAATTGGATATCTATTGTCAAATCGTCGTTTGAGTTGCAACTGGATAAATAAATGACGTTGAAGCTAACTTTTATCGGCATATGTTCATGTGACTTATTTGGCTCCTCATCAATGAAAAAATAGGACAAAAGAAAGAAAAAGGGAAAATGAAAAAAAAAAAATAACGCTGATTCTTTGCGGTCGGCAAGAAAAGTTAGTTCCGGCTTGACTTATGACACTCGTTGCACCTAAGCCAATAGTTTGAAGTATTTTGACTACTAGTCAAAGTTGGTCATAATTTGTGGTATTGAGGTCAATTTTAACTTTTATAATAATTTGCATCGAACTTATTCTTTTTATAAAAAAAATTAGGCGGGAGAGTTTGCACATACATTCGTGGGCCGGCAGAGCGAAAGTATTAGGGACAATCATAGCCATAAGTGGGGCTATGATCCTTAGCTTTTATAAGGGGAGAGTGTTAAATTTTGGTCTCCATGCGTTGCTAGCGACCAGCACTGACTTGCCCCGCACTAAGCATTTCGCGTCACGTCTGCCTGAATACCATGAATTTCTTGGCGTTCTTGCGGCAATTGGGAGTTGTATCTGTTCAGCAGCGTCAATTGTTATTGAGGTATACGTTATTGGTTTATTTAGTTCATTTTATCCCTTTCAATAAGCTTTTATGTTTGGTTACAATATACTACATTTCTCGTTTGTTAGGATATATTGCTGAGGAAGTATCCAAATTCTTTAAGAGCTACTGGACTAATAGTAGGAATAGGGGCGATCCAGTGTCTAATTTTTGCCATTATTACGGACCGGGATTTGGACGGTTGGAAGATTAACTTCACCATAGAGGGGGTCATGATAATCTATATGGTAAGGTTATCTAACAAATTAATGGAATTTTTATCATTTTTAAGTTAAGTAATTATATTCTTCATTACATGAATTAATGGTTTTGGTTAGTAATAGAGCGATAAATATTATTTTATGTAATATATTAAGTTTGATATCTAGGCAATTGTAGCTTCTGGGCTTTTTATGATTCTCACAACATGGTGCATCGCAAAAAAGGGTCGCTTTTTTGTTTCCCCATTCAGTGGTATTACCCTTATCATGGTGGCAGTCCTTAGCCCTTTCATCCTGCATGAGCCTCTTGCTGCGGGAAGGTATAAATTTATAATATTTTTTTAAAAAAAGTACTACAATATATATGTGTATATCAAACAAGACAAATATATAACTTTTTCATTCTTACTTTCTTGTTTGCAGCCTAATAGGAGCTGTTGTTATTGGTATTGGAATTTACCTGGTCATTCGGGGGAAAAAAGATGAGAACAATGACAATTCAACAGGAGAAGATGAGATGTTGTAGGAACAGTTTTATTTTCGGCTTCTGTCTAGCTTGTTAAGCTCTAGCTTGTTAAGAATCAGCAAAATTCATTAATTACTTAGGCGTGTTCGACGATATCTTTTGAACTAGCTTTTAGTTTTTGGACTCGTGTTTTGAAAAGCTATAAGTATTAGTTTTGGGGGGTAGATTTAGCTTTTTGGAGTAGTTTTTGAATATTGCTATCATTTATTTTGTTGTTTTTCTACACTAATAGCTACTTTATCGAACTACTTATCTTA
The DNA here is from genome assembly GCF_026745355.1 of Beta vulgaris subsp. vulgaris. Taxonomy (NCBI): domain Eukaryota; kingdom Viridiplantae; phylum Streptophyta; class Magnoliopsida; order Caryophyllales; family Amaranthaceae; genus Beta; species Beta vulgaris. The sequence goes on from NC_079208.1 coordinate 43,861,607, forward strand.
AAAGAAATTTTAACAGTAAAAGTCAAACTCTTACAATTAATATCTGACAACTAATAGGTAATACAATAGCTGACAATAACACTAATTACTACAACTAACAGCTACCGCAATAACTATTTTTGGTCAATATACCCTTAGTATGTGACATTTATACTTTAGGATAGAGATCTTAACTTTGAAGTTGACCTATATAGACATGGTCTTGTACAAAAAACCCTCTAGTAGGCTTTGATCCCACAAGTATAGAACCTCTTTAGCACTAGATCAATCAATAGTCGCTGCATTGTAGGATAGCCTAATAAAAAAAGGTGTGGAGCGAGGAGAAAATTTATTAACAGCAGTAGCAGTGAGTTTCAGAAAGCATAGACAACCAAAGACGCAGATATGATTATAGGATGGGATGATGTGGAATAATGCCTATGTAGTGGTAATGTTTTCTAAAGTTTTGGTAGCCAAGATACGAAGAAGATATGTAACAATATCTAAAGCATATTCCCAATATTGAGGTGGAATGGAGGCATATAATAGGAGGGAGCTAATGACATTATTTGTGGCGTGGATCATTCATTAAGCTTCGCCATTTTGTGATGGTGTGTGGGGGACAGGAGAAGCGCAAAATAACTAGATGTTGAATACTACATCCGTTTCCTAAAGATCTTCTTTGTTACTGTTACTACAGATACCAATGAGAATTAATTTGTGTGGGGTATGAGATGGGTAAAGTAGGAGAGAGAAAGGGGTTAAGATAAATAAACAAATAAAAAGAGGTTAAAGTAGGAGAGAGAAAGGGAGTAAAATTAAATTAATAATGTAATGGTGGACCATATGATAGGGACATGAAAGGGTAAAAAGGAGAAAAAAAAAAGGATTTTTTAACTGGAATAATACAAACTTTGGCCCGTTCTCTAGCAATAATACAAACTGTTGCTTATTTTTTAATAATACAAACTTTAGGCCAAAATTCCTCCAGTAGGTCACGACCGATTCTTAACTTGTTGGTGTAGGTAAAATGCATAAGTGGCACTCCCCTAAGACACATGTCGCTTGCTTATTGGTTGATTTTAAAAAAATTTATTTAAATTTGAAAAACAAAAAAAAAAAAACTTTTTTTTCTTTCTCCCTCACCCACCCCTGACCTTGCCCAGCCTTCTCTCTTCGTCACCCCAACACCTCCACAGAAGCCCCTCCCCATCCTGAAACCACAACTGCCACCAAAACATCACATCATACCACACCATTGCACCACTACACCGCAACATGCGTCCATACCACACCAACACACCTCACCTCACGACACACCATCACCACACCACACCACCACACCTCACGACGCACCAGCACCAACGAGCATCAACGCGAACGTCTCTGACGCTGCCGACACCATCACCCTATTTTCTCTCCTGATTCTTCGCATTAGCTCTAGTCGCACTACCCCTAATTCCAAATTCGAGGTGGAGATAGGGAAGATAAAGGTGTTGATAAGGTTTGGTGGATGAGGTTCATGGTGGTCGTGGTTGGGTCTTGTGTATTTCGAGGGTGAGAGAGTGGAGTGGGGTGGTTTTCGGGGGGATGGTTGGGTTTGGTTGTTTTCGGGGGGGGGGGTGTGGCTGGGTTTGGTGGTTTTCGAGTGCGGGTATGTGGGTTGGTTTGAGGGTGGGGTCTATGGGTTGGTTTCGGGGTGGGGGAGGGGATGACTGGGTTTGGTTGTTTTCGGGGGTGGGGTATGTGGGTTGGTTTTGGGGTGGTGGTTGTGGGGTGGGGGAGGGGGTGACTGGGTTTGGTTGTTTTCGGGAGTGGGGTATGCGGGTTGGTTTCGGGGGGGGTGGTTGTGGGTTGGTTTCGGTGGTGGTTGTGGGGTGGGGGAGGGGGTGGCTAGGTTTGGTGGATTTCGGGGGTGGTGGTTGTGGGTTGTTTTCGGGGTTGGTGGTTGTGGGGTAGGGGGAGGGGCTGAGGTGGTTCAAGTGGGTGGGGCGTTGGGGGAGGAGGGAGAAAGAAGAAATATCATTTTATAATTTGTTTTTTACCTATTTTGGCCTAAAGTTTGTATTATTAAAAAATAATCAAAAGTTTGTATTATTGCGAGAGAACGGCCAAAAGTTTGTATTATTGTAGTTAAAAAATCCGAAAAAAAAAATTCCAAATTAGGAATAAAGTAAAAGAGGGAAGATCTTTTGGAAACATACTTAAACGAAAAGAGGGAAGATCTTTAAGAAACGGAGGTAGTATAGAATAATTTGAATGGGTCATTATCAAATTCATATTCATGGTCACTTTGGGAGGATTTATTAAATCATTCAAATTGACTAAGGACATATTATGTCAAGTTCAAGAGGGATTGACAAGCTTCAGATGTGTATATTAATGAAGGGAATGGTTGACACATAATGAGTAAAGTCAGCAAGCAAAACTAAGCAATATTTACAACTATAAATACTATGAATAGAGATGTCTTAAATCAATAATGTCAAAAGCATATGAATTACTACTATCAAAATTATTAAAAGCAAGTCAAACATGTTTCCCAATTGGATAAGAATTACGAAGACCGGAGGTATGCTCCTAACTAAATTCTATAAAACTATTGCTCCTAAGAAAGCGTAAAGGTTTTTCTCCGGGGTGGCCAAGGTGGATGTGCAATGTGGTCAGGGACAGAGTTGTTAGGATGGTTGCAAGATATATGGACGATGTTTTGGTGGTTTAGCGTATCCCAAACTATTGCATCTCGTTATTCTATTCCCGGTTTTGTGATCCTTCACTGAAAAACCAAATAGCTCAAATTCTATTAAATTAAATTATGAGCGGTAAATTTACGAACAAAGACTAGGTTTTTAATAGGGAAAGTTACTCAGATACTATAGACACATAATCATGTCTCCCTATTTAATAGGGAAAATTACTCAGATGCATCATCTTCAAACTTGTAGATGGACAATGCACTATTGATCCTTAGAGACTGCTCACAGAAATGGGTCATCACATGATCAATAAGGCATATCCATGATAACAAAAACACGTAATCACTAAAAAACTGAGTAATACATAATAAATAAAGAAATAATCCGAACATGATACTACTACATAACAAACCAGAAAAAATAATAATATAATAACCTTGCAGACAACTTGTACTGAACTAAACTTCAGAATCAATAATTTAAATACTTTAGATGGAATATTCAATGAAATGAGTTGTCTGACTAAAAACCAGCCTTCCCTTTGGTAGACGAAACACGGGGGCAAATTTGTATTCCCATGGCCTAGGATATCGAGGAACCTTTAAAATAAAAATAGGACATGATGATCAATCCAGTCCCAGTATAAACTATGGGCTACCACCATTTACTCTAACTCTCTACTTGTCCAACACTTCAGATGTGCACAAGTCTAAAGCTATTGCTATCCACGTTTTACTTTACATGATTAACCATTTATTACTTGTTATGACTCACAAGAAATACAAATAATACAGTCATCAAACAAGCATAAAATTCCATTTTTATCTTAGGATTAGATAAGTGATCAAAAAACTTAAAAAAACAAGATTAATTCAAACTTTAATCCAATCTTCTTTATTTACTAAACCTAGCCAACAACCAACCAACCTTTCAAACGAAAAGAAAGAAATAATAATAGTATTATAGGACGATGGCGGAAACATCGTTTTCTGGGAATGTGACTACTATAAGAAATGTTGTTAAATAACTAGGTGATAAAAACAAACTTAAATAAATACTATAAATAAATTAATTACCTAGATTAAAAACGAAATAAGAAAACTATCTCAAACTAAAAAGAAGTCTAGAACTAAAACACCTAATATATTATTTCTCGCATCTCAATCCGAGCCCAAAGTCAAAGAAAATCCCCATCAACAAAACTTGCAAAATATGCAACAAATATCCACAATCAGTGGGGAGTAACTAACAGCTCTCCCAGCCCAATATAGGATCTAAATAGCAATTTTAATTAAATTTAAAATAAATGTTACTACACAACAATATGCGTCTAATAACAATAAGTAAATCAACAATAACGAACTTAAGATAGCCATACAAGAACCATAGCATAAGCCTCCAAAAAAATTAAACAAAATAATATAATAGGTTTTAAGAAAGAGCAGAACGCCAGTGGATCGCAACCCACTTCCTCAGGTTTGTCAGATCACAATCTCCAGGTTACTCTATGGGCTTACGTTCCCCACTGCCTTTGTCTAAGAATGGCCAAACTCCCGATGTAGGGTAGAACACACAGAACTACCTGACCTCTCGGATGACAACAATTAACCCCAAGTTCACCCCTAGTTCGCAAATCAAGTGGTTGTCATGTTCCTCACCGGGGACTACACCAGATATCTTAATCTCAATAAAAACAGTTACACAAATAAATAATATAATCTATTCACCAATTAACCCTCAAATAAAATTAATAAGGTTGTCCTTAAGGCCTTACATCGAAAATCAGCAGAGACTAGGATCGCAACCCAAGAGTCTCAAATCAACAATATTTATTCTTCCCAAAGTAAATAAAAAAAATAATTATAATAAAATAAATAAATAAAACATATAACAATTCTTCAAAAAAAACTTCGTAACAAGATTTCACCTCAAAACAAGTCTTGACATGCTTCAACATAACAAATTACGCCTTTTGAAATGATTTTAAACATAAGAAGCAACTTCAAATACACATAACTATTAGCGTACACAATTTTTTTATGAGATTCCAAAAGTATTCTATAGATTATCTCAATAGCTTTCCAACGAATGGTCATAAGCTCAATTCCGATGTAAAACGAGTGAGATATGACACTTTGAACATACACTGTCCAAACTGATCGCGGGTCGTGAAATAGCTCGCGAGCCGCGAAATGTCTTATGTTTCCTTTTTCTCATGCACAACAGTAGGTATGTTATTACATCCAAAATTTCACCATATATGCTCATACACCATAACGATGTATACCCAAACCAATATATGATTATACTATAGAAAGTAACTAGTTTAACAAGAGGATTAACATGAAACATAATTACACATTCCCCAAACATGATAATTCAACATATAATAAATTATTCTAACATGATTAATCACAAAATACGTGAATCATAGCTCAAAATAAATAAATTTCAAAGCACTAAAACAACCGAAATTCATCCAAAACCACATCCAACCTTAAACAACATACAACAAACATGCTTAAACATAACCCTAACATCATGTTACTAATTTTTCACAAATTCCTAATACTTTCATGATAAAAATACATATAACATCACAAGCGTAACAATAGGAATGAAGAATAACATTTATACAATCCTAACATGATACTAATATGAATAAAAAAACAAGAACAATTCTAATAGCATCCTAACATATTACTAAGCCTAATAACACGATCTCTAGCCTACTAACACAAATCCTAACAATACCGAAATCACTACTCTAATCCTAATGTGCTAGAAGAGATGCTAGTTACCTGAATTTTAGGTGGGAAATAATACTAGAATGGCAAAGAAAGAAGAGAATAACATTGCTCCCGAAAACTCCAAGAAAACCGGATGAGTTGTCTGTTTGAAATATAAACCGCAGATGCGTATTTCACCTTCTTCAAAAGCAAATCATACCTTGAGCAATATCTTTCCGAGTAGATGAATTCTGACTACTCACACGTCCAATTCTGATAAGAGATGAAGGAGATATGATGCAAACAAGATAGGGGTGCAGAAATGCCGAAAATGCAGAAGAGGGAAGAAGAGAAGTTGTTATGCACGAACTTCCTGACTTGTTTCCAGCATTATGGAGGGGCTTAAATGCAAGATTGAGATTATTCACCTCATTAAGCAAAGGTTTAAGAGTACATTAAGTGAGTTAATGGGGAATTAAAAGGGGAGTTACAAGAGATTCAAAGGTTAACTTAATGAGCACCAAAATTGTTCTTGCTCCACACCATAATTGCTGATTTTTGGCCAACATGACATGCCACATGTGATGCAACATTTCATCACCCAACTCGGTCCATTAATGATAGAACAACGCTACGCGACAACACTGCATCTTAAACGCCTAAACAAATAACGAGACTTATATAACTTTTAAAATAAACGGTTTTTTCACCAGGTACCCCTGTACTTTAACAAAATTCATGGGGTACCCCTAACTTTAAACTAATGCACAAGGTACCCTTATTATTTCAATAAAATGCACCAAATGCCCTTAATGACTAACGGCGTTAAGTTTTCGTTAGTCATTAACCCTAATTAGCCCTCTAACTCTAATTAAGCCTTCTAACCCTAACACCTCCACACCCACCCCTAACCTAAACCCTAACCCTAACTACCACCCACCCACTACATCCCCCTTCTACCTTCCCCAACCCCTCCCCACCCACTCACCACCACCTGCAACACCCCTCCCCTCCTTTACCCACCCTTCGCAGCAGCCGCCCTTCCCCCCCCCCCCCGCATCACCCCTCCCTCCCACACCCCCACGACAGCCACCCTCCCCCATCCCTCACAGCCCTATCCCCTCCCCCATTCCCGTCGATTTCTCCCACCCCCACCCCCGCAAATGTTGTTCTTAATTTCTCTCTCCTTCTTCTTCATTGATTTTCTTGATTTCAAAAACTGATTTCAAAACTAATTTCGAAAATGATTTCAAAAGGTTTTCGCAAATTTTCGCAAAAGGTTTTCGAAAACCATTTTCAAAAACCTTTTCGAAAATGGTTCTTGATTTCGAAAATGTTTTCGAAATTGATTTTCGAAAATGTTTTCGAAATTGATTTTCGAAAATGATTTCGAAATTGTTTTTGAAATTGATTTTTGAAAACAGGTTTTGAAATCAAGAATGGTGGTGGTTGCTGCTAGGGGTGGGGGTACGCTGTGGGGGTGGGGGTGGGCGTGGGGTTGGGGGTGGGCGTGGGGTTGGGGCTGGGGGATGGCGGTGGCGGTGGGTTGGGGAAATCAAGGGGGAAGGAGGCTTGCTGCAGGGGGTTGTCGGCAAGGCGGCGCGAGAGGGATCGGAGGTGGTTGCCGGCGACGGAGAGGGGTTGCCGGCGAGGGGGAGGGGGGGCTGGATGGGGGGCTGGGGTTGTTGGAGGGGTGGTGGGTTAGGGGAGAGGAAGGGAGGTGGTGGTTGGGTGGTGGTTGGGGGTTAGGGTTTCAAGTTATGAAGTTAGGCTTTAGTTAGTTAATTAGGGCTTAATTAGGGCTTAATTAGGGTTTAATTAGGATTAGAGGAGTTAATTAACCCTAATGACTAACGGAAACTTGACACCGTTAGTCATTAAGGGTATTTGGTGCATTTAACTTAAATAATAAGGGTACCTTGTGCATTTTTTTAAAATCAGGGGTACCCCATGAATTTTGAAAAACCACAGGGGTACCTGGTGAAAAAACTGTAAAATAAATAGCTAACCTTTAAAAATAAACAACTAACCTTTAAAAATAAATATACATAAATATATCACAACAAATAAAAATATGCACACATTTTCACAACATGCTCCAAAATAATTGAAGAATAAATTATATATTTACGAAAAATATCATTTTAATATAAACAAACACCAAAACATAAAGGTTGAAAATTACGGGGTGTTACAATTACTCCCCCTTAAAAGAGTTTCGTCCTTGAAACTTCAAAACAACCAAGAGATGAAAAGAAAATACTCTAGATACATAACATTAAGAAACAGAGATTGATGGATATTAGTTAAGAACTAAACAATTTTGTGGGTATAAAATTTGATAACTCAAATAACATACATTTTTTTTTTTGAAGATCAAATAGATCAGAGTTTTATAGTAAGAAAGCATGGTAACAACCATCATTTATAAAATGTGGAAGAACAAAAGACAAGTAGAAAGTTTAAGTTAGAAACTTTAGCACAATAAACTATAGGTAATTTTGCAAAGAAGCAGGAATAAATATTTACATAAAATTATAAAAGAATAAATCTGATCATACATAAATATTTTTTTGAAAGGAAATGAAGAAGCGAAAGTTCTTAGATTGATAGTCAAACCAATTTAAATAGAGGTAACCACACATGTTTATACTCCACATAAAGAGATAAGAACATTTTAATAAAGAGTAGCTAGCTGCTTTATTAAAATAGCACTTTCGAACACAAGTCATGACATATGTTATAAGAGCGTACACCTCCTAAACATACATATGAAATTTCAAGTTCACAAAATAATTTGAAAACTTTAAAATAAATTTCACAATGACGAAACACTAATATTAAATAGGCGATAAAGTATTAAATTATAAAAAAAAATTATAAAATTTTCCAAGTTGACGCAAATGTGCGAGGAACCACCCAATGCAACCTAGTATCAACAAAACTTATTTGAAAGCCTTCATATCAAATTGACATTAAAGTTTACTGGAATCACCCAATATAAACTTAATATCAACTCAAAAAGGAAATTAAATCAAAATAGATAAAATGTGTCAACTTATCAAATTGACATACAAGTCAAAGGAATCACCCATTATGACTTAATATCAACTCACACAAGTTTAAAATTTAGACTTATCAAATTAACATACAAGTCAAAGGAATCACCCATTATGACTTAATACTAACTCAAACACGTTTCAAATTTCGACTAAGTATATAAATTTCATAAATTTTCAAAGAATATAAAACAAAATAGTTAAAGTCAGATAATTAAATAACAAGTAAAGAAATAAAACAAAACTTTACTATAAAATGAGCAACCATCAAATATTTGGATAAGAAACAACAAATAGTAAATGAGATTCGTTCACGCATTTTAGTTTTGAAAATAATGCTAATAAAAAAGTAAATTAGTAACTAAAGTAAAAGTTGTTGAATGCTAAGCTTTAAAACATAATAGTTTACATCAACATTTCAATCTATAACCCACAATAACTCATCAGGTACTTTTACTTTCAAAGACTATGAAACTTTATTACCACAATTAAAGATTGACCAATAATTAGCATGAAAAATAAAAAAATATTAAAAGGAAAATATCTATAAATATAGATGCTCGAAGACAGTATAAGAGAAATTATTTGAAGAATATCTTAAAAGACTATTTCAAAACCCCTTTTTTTTTTCTAAACCATTATAAAATAATTGAAATTAAATGTTTTTCAAAAAAGTATGTCAAAATATTAACAATAACAAAATTTGAATACCACAATATAACTCTTATATAAGTATGAAATATATTAAGAGAAATGATCTAAAATAACATTTAGAATATAAACTCAAACTAGAAATTTTTTTTAAATAATAATAAAACAGATACGTAGTACTCAGATAAAAACACCACTTGATTGGAAAAGAACAACAAGTTATATACCATCGCACATAATAACATAAACCATCAAGCAACCAACAAATAAAAATAAATGCAATGCAACACACATGACTATATATTAAAAGAAAATTAAAGTTTATTTTGAATTGTACAAGTCTAAAGCTATTGTTATCCATGTTTCACTTTACATGATTAACCATTTATTACTTGTTATGACTCACAAGCAATACAAATAATACAATCATCAAACAAGCATAAACTTCCATTTTTATCTTAGGATTAGATAAGTGATCAAAAAACTTAATAACCCAAGATTAATTCAAACTTTAATCCAACCTTCCTTATTTACTGAACTTAGCCAACAACCAACCAACCTTTCAAAGGTATAAAATAACAACTTACCAAATAAGACCCTCGATCCTTATAAAGTAGTGAAATACTCAAATGGGAACAACATGATCAATCATGATCCAGCCCATATAAATATATTAAGGAAAATTTGCACAAAACCACCTTAAGTTTTCACTTATTTAGAAACTCCCACCTTTATGTTTTTTTTTCTTAACTTTCCACCTAAACTTTACAAAACCTTTATAAACTCCCACCACTTAACAGATTTTGCCATACTCCGTTAGTGGTGGGACCCACATCAGTTATTTTTTTTGTTTTTCCCTCCAAACTACTCACTTCCCCCATTAGGAGGTCTGCCCCCTTTGTTGCTTGTGTTGGAGGGACATTCTCTTATATAAGAAGGGGAAAGTGAGTTGTTTGGAGGGAAAAACAAAAGAAATAACTGATGTGGGTCCCACCACTAACGGAGTTTGGCAAAATCCGTTAAGTGGTGGGAGTTTATAAAGGTTTTGTAAAGTTTAGGTGGAAATTTAGGGAAAAAAACATAAAGGTGGGAGTTTCTAAATAAATGAAAACTTAAGGTGATTTTGTGCAAATTTTCCATATATTAATTCCCCCATGTGAATTAATATAAAGTTTCCAACCATATGATTGCATCAATCTTCCATAGAAACATAATATAAATCTCGTAATCAACATGTTTCACACAACGGCATAAAACATGCAAATCCAACACAATATAAATCATATATGAACTCAAAATAGTTCCTATAAATGATACTACATAATCATCATCCTTAAATCATGATACTAATCCAATCAACATATAGGTATGTATGTACCTTGTGTAGACAAAACGAGTGGCCCCTTTCACAACCTTAAAAGTCGCCTAAAGAGAGTTTTCCACCTAAAACAACCAATATAATTTCACAATCATTGCTTTATGAATTTACAGCAATAATAAAATACTTTAAACCCTTCTTGAAAGTGCTGAAAAACCTTTTCCATTATTAGAATTTAATTATTACAGCCTCCTAGTATAGTACTACTATACTAGTTGCAAACAACTCTCAAAACTAATGTTTTACCATCATAAATCTCCATTAACAATACTGTTTTCAAGTTTCCAACAACATATTATATATCAAAACTCTTTTTAACCATGCTTAATCATATTTAAAATCATAAGAATAATCAATTTCATAAATTATACTATACTATACTACAATGATTTTTCAATCTTTAAAATCCTAAAAATTCATGCTTTGATAACTAAGAATTCAATTCAAACAAAATAAGTAATCTGAATTGTTATTTTTTTAATACATAAATTATATAATATTATATTTATAAATTAATCATCAAAATATAATCTTTAAACATAATCATATTAAAACAAATATCTAAAAGAGAGACACGCGACACTAGGAAAGGATCAGCGTAACACAGTAGCGGCGAGGTTGGTGGTCTCGGCCGGCGAGGGGTGGTGGTCAGCTGGTGAGGAGGAGAGAGAATATTAAGGGTGGCCGAAATCATTGAGAGGAAGAGAGAGAAAATAAAGTTGTGTGGGAAAATTTTGGGGTTTATATAGGTTCCCCTTGTGGGCTTAGAAAAAGGTGATTGGACTCAAATAGAGTTTAATGATTAATGAAATTAATGTTTGGGCACCCCATACCCAATTAGGAGTTGTTTTCTTAATTCAAATAGTGTTTGGGTTCTTCATACCCACTTAGAAATCATTTTTCAAATCCAGAAAGTATTTTAAGGTTTTGAAATAGTTTTCAAAGCATGGCTAAATAAAATATTTTAACTTGTTTAAATCATTAAAATAATTTATTTGACATTCAAATAGTCAATCTTTGAAGAAATGAATCATTTAAATGCTAAAATATATTCAAATATAAATAGCTATACATTCAAATATATTTATAATATTCATAAATTTACGGGGAATTACATTCATTATCTCCGAAGACCTTGCAAATTTTGATTTTTAGTTGAGATTGGTGTCGGTCTCCCCATGGAGTAAAGAGGAAAAACAAAGTAAGACTATTATTTTTCCGAATTATATGTCCCTTAATTTCTTTAGTTTGGATTTCATTTATGTTTTTTCTATTTCTTATTGTTGGTTATTGTTTCTTTTGGCCCGCCCCTCTATTTTACCAAATATATACTAACTTATTTTATGTCATGTAGAATAACATTGAAGATGAGCAAAAGAACTCATTCTTCCAATTCCCTGTAGTTGGTAATAGATTTTATTAATACTTCTATCACGTGTGCTTTTTAAAAACAATGGAGATGCTTACTAATTTTTTGGTACATGGTTTGTAGGTTTTTGGACTTTTGGAGAAGATTGAAGAATCAAATTTGTAATGGAGTATTTTATTAAGAAATATTTGGGATTTTGAATGTTTCAAAATTATTTTGAAATAGGTTGTTTGTTATGTAAGAAACTAAGAGTTATATAATTGTATCTTTAGATCATATTGTTGTTATAGAGATAATTCCTATTTTTTATATGAATATATATATTCGAGCACAAGTCAAGCAAGGACTTAACGAGTTTAAGAGTCGAGTCGAGCAGGATTTGTGAGTTTTCGTGTCGAGTCGAGTAGGATCCTGCTCGTGATCCACTTGCTCGATTAGCACCCCTAAGTACAACTCGACCATCATTTCATTCATTTGTTAATATAATCTATGTTTTGAAATAAGTTTGCGCCTTTAATTTTTTCTTCTTCTTATACCCTTTATTATTTGTCAAGACACAACAATGACACTAAACTCCTGAAGCCTTGATTCAAGAATCCCCCGTCTTTTTCCACAACAATGGTGGAAGATCCAGTTCAAATTCATAGAACCCAAATGAGGAGCGCGAAAAAAACTGATATTTTTAAATAACCAACTAATATTTTTATTTTTAGATGTAATTTTTTAAAATTTTGAAATTTGAAATTTAAAATTGAAAAAGGACTTTGGAAATAATTTATGGAAGCGATCTCAATTATATATTTATTTATGTTTCAAAAATTTGTTAAAAATGAAAAATTAAAATCATATGTCACAATTGATTTTCATGTTTTTCAATAAAACACAATTAAGAAGCACAATCACATCACTACAATTTATTGCTAAAATAATTATCAATTATATCATCTTTAATAACTGAAAATTATATTATATGTTTATATGAGAACAACTTGCAATAATATTAGATAGTATTTATATATGAGTTATGAAAATTGTGTAGCTGATATATTGATTATATAATTTAATCCATACATCTTTAAACCAAAAATGTACAATGTACGGGTGATAAGACAATTTCAATTATTCTCAATACAACAATAAGTATTACAACAACAAACACTTCTCCCAAAAATCATAACTACACAACGTACCAGTTTTAATTATTCTTAACACAAGATCATAAAATTTAAATCACATGTTATTAGTTTCAAATTTTAGATAGAATTGTTCTCATGAAGTTCTCATCAAAGTCTAAAGCATTGACTATAGAGTCAATGATATTTATGGTAATATGTAAAAAGTAGTCCCTCTGTTCTTATTTATTGTTCTCACTTAGAATCTTGGCACTATTCATACTTAGAGAGAATCTTCTCAATATTTTTCAATTTATAAGAAAATATATGGTCATGTGCGATCTTGTTTGATTCGTCTCAATTAGTACATTATTAATACTCAATCGTTATAATTTTTACTAATATATAATGAAAGATATTTAAGTTCAAAAATCTGCGTTGGGAGATGTGCACAGGAAAGTGAGAAAAATAAAAAAACAACAGTGGGAGTATTTCATATTGCCAATTTAAAAGTATTGAACAAAATTTTCAAATATCAAGTTCATTTTTTACAAAAATCATAATTATATATATAACATACGGGTCCTAGTCACTTTTAGTACTCCCAATACATGATCATACAATTTTAAGCACATGTTATTAATTTAAAATTTAGATAGAATTATTCTCATGAGTTCTTAAAGTCTAGAAATATTGACTATAGTCATTGAAATTTATAATAATATGTACAAAATATTTCATATTGCTAATTCACTAGTATTGAACAATTTTTGTTCTTTATATAAGTAAATAATCATGAATTTAACCATATATTTCCTATCGGTGACTACTCATGCTTTATAAAACCTGTATATGGGAATAAAAAATTAAAATTTACTTTTAAAAACTTAAATATATGCTTTATTTTTATATTATTAACTTTACTATTATCGTGTTTATAGATGAATGTGCTAGATACTTCCACCAAGATTAAAGGGGAGATACAATAAAATCTAAAATTTACTAAACAAAAAACTTTATGTGCAAGTTGCATGGGTCTAAAAGCCGATTTGAAAAATGTTTTCTTAATGCACAATATGATTATAAAATTTTTACATCACAAACTAATATTCAAACCATGATTTTACGAGACCATCCTAAAATCTTAAATATTCCCGTGCATTTTTATGTGTTTTTTTGTTTCATTTACGTACTTATCAATTTATATATCATAATTATAAGATTTTCAAACTTTAAAATGTTGTAATAAATATCGTGAATATAATTTTAAGTTTTATAGTCTTTAAACTATAAATGCATGAATTTAAATAATTATGAATACAATAAATTTGAAATAAAAACACTACTTATTAAATAAAATGCAACCCATTTATTATACAAGTGTAACAACCCGAATCTCCCCGACCATCTTACAATAAGCACAGCGAAAGAGACTCTAGTCGAGATAACCCCGACTATTACCATTACACTCACCAAACTATATCGGAGAGTGTGGAACTCAATTCATGATTCTATCCAAATTGATTTACTATTAAAACAACGCTCTGATTCTCAGGCTCTATTCTCATAAATTTCTACAGAAAATCCGGCAGAGTTTTTTTTGAAAATAGGACAACGCTAAAGTGAGAAATAATTTAAACCTGTTTGCAATATCAATAAATAAAATACTCCAAGCTCAACAACCTCAACGCTTTCGCGAAGCAACAACCAATCAGAGAATCAGGAGCACTAGCTAGCAATTCTTAAATAAATAATTATTCTATAACTAATTTAACTACTAACTACTACAACGTCGAACGTCCTCACTTCGATAAAAACTACAACACTACTCCAGTTTGTATTAGCTTGAACTTGTAAAAGGTTAGCTTACGGCTTCAACGTGAAACATTTAGGGAAACTGCCACCCACCTAGTGACAAGCCACAGAAATGACAAACCAACATATACACATCAGCAAAACTGATAACTAGCCCCGTAAATAAGCTTAACACATGCTTTGGTGGTTTTTACTTGAAAACGACTCTCACACAATCAACATAAGTTCAACAATCACAGTAAGCATAGCATGCTTAGCAAAAATATTCTTGTTGAACATTACATATTACATTTCCAAATTCAACGTTTCATAATACATCATCAATCACATAATAACAAAAATAATAAGGTGACTCTCAACAATGATATATATGTTTCTCTATTCTCATTTAATCAACCTTTCAACTCACCACGATTCCATAGTAGGAATTTCAGGTCACCAACTTTGATATAAACAATATCCTTAATTTCCTTTTAGTCGATTTCTTAACAGAAATCCAAACATAAGTTTTCATACTCAATCAATTACTTTCTTATATTTTATAAACAACCTCTTATTAGGTAATAAATATCATAAATTCTCTCACTATAACGATTCCTTACCGGGAATCCACATAACAAGATATGATTCCTTATTAGGAATCCAACATTAGTATCACTTACCATGATATGCCTCCTTAGCAGGAAACTAATATCGATATTCATATACTGAATAAACACTCATTACTTACCTGATATGATTCCTTATCGGGAATCTAATACCGAAACAACTTTCATACTTTGAGATAACATTATTTTTTAACCAGGCGGAAAGAGAACGCGACGGTGGAGACAAAGCTTACACTTCGACAGTGGGAGTCGTCACCCAACCATTCGTTTTACTTTTAGCCAATAACCACGACTAGTCCGGAATATATTCTTTCGCTGATTTCATCAGCCATCCACAAGTTTCACATTACATGATATATCACCCGATTATCGTCCGCACAGAACAATGGGAAGGTTTCCCTATGGGACCCGTCACCTCATCCGTCGACTCAGACGAGGCCTTCTAGATTCCTTTCAATTATCATTCATAACTCATCAATCGTTCTTGGACTCATCCTATAATACTCATGATTCTTAACATCTTTTGAACAAGCAACCTTACTAGGAGATTTGACTTTAGAAAACTATAAATCACATGTCATAGTTCTTCCATACGTAATTGAGGTTCAATATATATATGTATGCATTTAGGTTCAATCCAATTCCAGTCACAATACTTACAGATCAATTAATCCACAATCATATTCAATAGCACATCCAATGACAAAAGTCACTCAATTAGAATTAACTAACGAGAGTTACTAAACCAATTACGCACGCATTAACTTACTCATTAATAGATAGTTTATACTCTTTTACAAACTTTATCAATCTTCATGTACCTCAACAAAGACAATAACCATTGTCAAACACCATCAACAATTACAATAAGTCTCTCTCTTAGAATTAATCAAGGAGAGTTAGCGTAGATTCCACAACTTGAGATTCATGAAATAAAGGTTGATTAGACCTAATTAACTATGGGCCATGTTATCTCGTAAGTTCGATTCCAATATACCATTATAAATGTCAACCATTGACGGATCATATTCTTACATAATATAGCGAGTCAACCTCCCTTCTAATTAGAAGTCATTAAATTATATAACTTGAATAGTGAAGGGCTGCGATGGAAAGGGCTGCCCTCAAAAAGCGCAGCCCTACATGCCATTTTCAGCGCAGCCCTACTGCTTTTTTCCACTAGTGTACTTTAAAGTAATGCACAAACTTGTACTTACTTAAGTAATCTCATATATCAACTTGGCTTTATGAATATCCATAAACGACGTAACTTTATTATATTACTTCATTGTCAATTATTCAACTAAATCCCTTTTCAGAAACTCTACCTTGGTAATCTAGTCCACAACTAGTTAAGCTAACTCCAATATCTTTTAATTTCATAACGGTAATAAATTATCTCCTTTTCTAACCTCTCATGAGGACTAATTAAGTCATCAACTTTTATAGCTCAATTAGGTGGTTCTTCTTCATAATATTATTAAGCAACTTTAACCATAATGTATACTCCTTTCATAAACTAATTATTCATGAATACACCTTATTGTAGCCTCTCATCTAATTAAACATACACCTTCTTAAAATTATACTCAATTTAATCTATTTGTAGTTATAACATTATCTTAAGATTACGAGGATTATTAAAGTTATTACTACAATATAACCTTATAAACTAACAACTCATAGTTTCACCTCTTACTTTTTACTAACCATTATATCTTACATAACTTAGTAACCACATTCCAAACTCATAACCAGATTCGACGATCCGAAAGAACGAAACTTGAATTGAACAGAATTTCGTTCCTGCATACTTTATCTCTTGGTCATATTAGACACCAATACAAATTACTTACCCACATCACATTAGACAAATAGCTAAGAATATTATAAAATGATAAACAATTTACATTCAACCCAGTTGTTAAAATCAGATACAGCTTACAATACCAACTAATCCAGCTTTCTAACGTTATTAATTAGAAATGCACTTTTGATGCATTCACAACAGTCTATCATCAAGTAAAGTTAGAAAGTAACTAGCTTATCAAAAACAACAAAGTGTGTCTAATTGAACTAGTTATTGTTTTGAATTATAAATAAAGCCACTAACTGTATGCAATATGTATGCATACACAATTTTTCAACAATATATGTACAATATATGATGCAATATATGTATAATATATAAATATGCAATCAAAAACCTAAACCCATTTTTTGTTATCATCTGTTTTTTATGCTTTTACCCACATCTGCGTTGTTGTAACTTTGCCAATTTCTTCACTCAACATTTCTCCTGCCATAACTACTCCCCTCTTCCCTCCACCTCTCCCAGTGATTGGCTTGTTGAGATTCAACGCCATAAAGTTGTGTATAGACAAGTGTGTTTCATCAATATGATGCATCTATTAAGAAACATAGGAAATATATACTACAATGGATTGATAACAATGTAAGTAGTTTCGTGAATTGATTCCTATACATATTTTTAATACTAAGTCATAGCACAATTTATATATAATAACTTCGTTATATTTTCTTTTTGTAAGATGGCAATGTGGAATCGTACAATATTGTCGTGACGGTAATTATGGTAATCGCCTAAATAAATTTGGGCTTAGTTACCTTATCATACAAATGCTGCCCAAATAAATTTGGGCTTAGTTACCTTATCATACAAATGTCTGGCAGAAAGAGGGGTTGCACCTATGAGAGTTGCAGTTGCCTATCGCATGGTTTTGGCGACTCTTTTCTATCCGCCTGTTATCTACATAATAGAGAGGTAAATAAACTGATGACTCGCTGCGATAATGCTACATTATTACCATGTTAACCATTTCCCGTCAAAAAAAGAAAAATTTAACACTCCAGCTATTATGATATAATTTATCTTAGTAATTTAAATAAATAATTGATCTTTTTAATAAAATAAATTTCTAATGTAGGTATTTGAGTAGAAGTACACCAAGGGAGAGGAGTCCGGCTGAGCCTTCCCTAACTTGGACGGTCGTGGGGTTAGCAATCCTGTGCGGCTTCTTTGGGTATGTTTAATCATCAAGTATGGTATGGTTTTTTCGATTAATTTTCCGTCATAAGAAAAAATAATTGCAGACAAGGACTAACAAGGTCTAACAAGTTTAGATAAGTAAAATATAAGGTTTGACTACGATAATCACGAAAAGCTATAAAAATCAATTATGAAACTTATGAATAATTAATATATTTGATAATTGTAACTGACGTGCTGCATTATCTTGACCAAAATACTAGTTCTAGAACGAAGCTAACTAAGGTTAAAGGTGATATGACTCCTTTCAAAGCCATTCATCTTTTTTTTTTCCTAGTTGTAATATGATACTCAATTCAATCTAACTGTATGCAACATGTATACATACACAATTTTTCAACAACCTATGCGATCAAATAATATATAAATATATAAATATGCGATCAAAAACCTAAACCCGTCTTTTATTATCATCTGTTTTTATACTTTTACCCACATCTGCGTTGTTGTAATTTTGCCAAAAGATATATGGTACTTTTATTATCGTTATTGGCTACATCCATATCTCTTCATGATCTATATTTCATTGAAATTTGAAGTATTAATAAACCCACATTTTCTAATCTCAAATGGTCCCTTTTCGCATTTTGCATGGTTTTTTTATTGATATGCAATAAGATTCCACTATATTATTACGAACAGATAAAAGTATAAAACCTACTCCGTATATTTCTATTGAAGAACATTTTTCCCATTATCATATATGTTTGACAATGAAATCCATTAATTTATCTAAGTCAAAGTGATGAAAAGTGAGGTCAAACCTCCATTATGAGATCAAAGAGATGGAATAATTACGTATCCAGTGCACCAACTACGTACTCTAATGAATTGAGGGTGGCCTTATCTAGAAAAAAACTCATTCGTTGCATGTTGTTTTCAAGCTTTAATTTAATATCCAGAGGCCAGTGCACCAAGCTACGTACTCTAATGAATTGAGGATGGCCAGATCAAGAAAAAACCCATTCGTTGCATGTTGTTATCACGATTAATTTAATTATATCAAGTATATAAAACTGACTAATTGAGGAACTTAACATATTGCTTTACTTAAATTAAGCTGTTGGCTGACACAAACTCTTGCCAATTATTATGTTTCCATACATAGTACTCCTACTATTAATATTCTATGGCAAAGTCTAGCTGTTCTTGTATTTGTAATTGTAGCAAGTTAAGGTTCTCCCGCCAGTGAAAGTTTATCATGTAGGAATACAGAGTACTACCTACAATCAGTTCAATGTCGGTTGTCAAAAACTCACCTAACTCGAACTCAATATAGCTTGATCTAAATAACCTAGAAAATTGTGGGTCAAACCTAACCCTTATTCATGGATCATCCCATTGGGTCAAGTACATCGATTTCTCAAGTACGCATATATATATATACAATTATACATAATACATTGTATATTACCGTATTAGTAAAAGCAAATATGAGTCATTTTGAGTCCTACAAATATAAAACGCACACATTAGGGCTCGTCCGTTATTGTTTTCTATTTTCAGTTCTCACCTTTTCTAAAAAGCGCTTGGGATGATTTTAGGCGCGGCCTATTCCCTCAAAAGCAAAAATATTGAAACCAAAAATAGTAGTTTCCAATTTTTTATTGTCAGTTTTCAAAATTTACATGTTTACTATAAGTATGACTAATATTAAATTCATTATATTTCTTATATTATATGACTTATACATTTATAAAACCAAATACTGAAAACTTTTAAAAATGGCGAACAGGCTAGTAACATATTCTATTTCTTGGCACAAGAAACACGGTTTATGCTCAAATTTCACTCGTGTGTATGGTTGCTTTATGTTAATGGATCAGTTTGTAGCTTAGCTAGTTAGCTTATGTGTTTTTGTGATTAAAAGGTACGAAGAATTTAACCATCTCGGTCAAATTCTATTGGGATTCGCTATCTCGGCGAGGTGTTGTCACATCTCAATCAATAATTTACAAGGAATCAAGTTCATAAACTCATCACAACATTAATGGCCGAAATATTCAGCAATATAAATACAACGAGGTTTCCTAAACTAACTAAACCTAGGATAGCTTTAGAAGATAAACATAAATACTAACTAGGAGATACTTGACACCACATAATTAATACTCCCTTACACACCTACTTATGAAACAAGAAACTTAATCAAGCTAAAACTTCTAATCCACACGCCTATATGATTAAGGAACATACATAAAGACTAAAGAGTCCTAAGTATAATTCAACACTAACTAGTAACTATACGCTATAATTAGATAAAATATTAATTAAATAATTAACTCCTAATGTATAAAATAGGATAAACCCTTTCAGATGAAAAGTAAAAGCTTATAGACAAAAACTAAAGCAACTAGGATTAACTTGTCCTAACAGATATAGGACTTGTAGAAGAGATTAGAGACTCCATGCATGCTATGGATCAGTAACCATAAAAAACTTCATATCCTTTAGTTTCTTTATATAATAAAACACTGAAAAATTATAATGAAAGATAACAACTAAGATTCAAATTCATTAGGAAATTCTTAAATCACAATTACTTATATCTAGATAAAACCTACATCAGGTATATTTAAAGTTAATTTTATCACAATTTTATCTTTTCTCCATATAGCTAACACTTTTGCAAGGCATAAGGTAATACTCTCTCCACTCCTTATTGATGTTTCTAGTTAGATTTTGCACGTTTGTCAGTGCATATTTTTAGCAATTAATATATGTAATAATGACGTATATATAGTAAAAATTATAAAAAAAATTTAATATTTTAAAGTACTCCAAGAGAATCAAATAGTTTACTTATATATTAGAAAATATTTATAAAAAATTATGTGACACTAGATAATACCAAGCACAATCCCAAGTAGGAGCATTAATAAGGAATGGAGGGAATAATTAATTTTACATTAAATTAAAATCTTTGTGAATTATACACATCCATAGTAAAAGAAAAAAGTTGTAAGCCCGTAGTCAATATAAATTGGGCCACGACCAAGCAAGGTTTGGCTTACTAGTAAAAAGTTGGTCATGACTTTAAAGTTATGGGATCAAATTCCATTAGGGGCTCTTTGGTAGTGAGGTTTCCTTACCATCCCCTCTCCCCTCAAGGAGTCTGACCTGCAAACCTGACTGGTTGTATCTGTGCGAGGTGTCAGTTCAGTAGGGTCTTTCATCTTACCAATTTATATATATATCGAAAATAAATTTTTTTTTGGACTCAAAATTTTTTAGGGGGTATAACTCTAATGAACAAGTGTTGAAACTCAAGTCCAATCGTGTGGTTGAGATTCATTCTCACTTCTCATGGAATGAGCATTCTCATGTGATCTTGTATATATATATATATATATATATATATTATATATATACGCCCATCCCTGAGCTTTGGCAGGAGGGGTGCCCGTCCAGGGCCCAGGGAGAAAAGGCCCAAGTTATTGTTTTTTGCAACCTGATAATATGATAAATAAATTTATGTTGCATAACATTTATCTACTACTAGTGGTAGCTCATTGGTTTGTTGTCATTGATTGTTTTTGTTGCATTTTGTCCGTCTCAGGTTCAAGCCCTCACACTTTAAGTTTTTGTCTCACGTTTTTTTTTTTTTGTTTTTTTTACTTTTCTTTTGTTCTTTTTTTGTATCTTTTAGCTATCTATTTCTTTTTTTTTAACCTTCAGTTGCCTTGTTTTAAATTTTTTGGTTTTCTTTTATTTCCAATAATGGTTTTAAATAGCTACTTCATCTTTAGTGTGTGGTTTTTTTACCCTTTCATATAGAGTAACTAATGTTATTTCACCCCATTTTATTTTATATAATTGTTTAATTTTTATGTTTACATTGTTCTTTTGCTCTACTTCGACTATGAAGTTACTAATCTATAAGAATAAATGTTAATATGTTACTAATCTATAAGAATAAATGTTAATATGAAATGTTATTAAATTTATCTCATTGTAAATTACATATTTATATTCAAAAAAATTTATTTTATAGAAATTGTACAAATTAATAAAGTAGGATAGTCAAATATATTAGATATTAATAAAAAAACGCAAATGTGAAAGTGAAATTGTTAAAAAGTGAGGAGTTCTATTATTTCCTTTTTTCACAATTCAAACCCTGAAAAATATTAAAGAAGTAATAAACGCTTACCAATTTCGTAATCCAAAACCCAGACTCCAACTGACAACTCAATGTAGAGGATGACGTGATAAATTTAAGAAGCAATATATGACAATTTAGGAAGACAAGTCATAAAAAATGCAACCAATTAACCATTAATCATGTGGGTACCTTATAAAAAATGTAAGCTAAAATGAATCCAAATTTCATGAGTTATGAAACTCATATTCAACCAAACTTTAGCCATTAATATGATTAAATCAATACACGTCAAGAATAGTAGCTGACATGGGGAGGGCCCATTTTTCTTAGTTCGTCCTAGGGCCTCCAAAACGTCAGAAACGGGCCTGAATATATATAAATTGGGCCACGATCGAATATCTATTTTCCATTAAACTGAGATGAGCAAACTTGTAGATAGCCCGATGACTTTGTTCCATTTGATCTGATTCGCCCATTTGACAAGTCTTATTATAAAGAAGTATAATACTTCTAGCCAATACTTTTACTCAATATTCCTTGTAAAATTGTTTCACAAACTCTTATAGTAAGACCAAGGTAACTATTCTACTTCTATTACTATTGAATGACTGATAATGATAGGTTATAATGTCTTACAACAATTTGTTTTACTTCCATGCCACAAGATGATATATTGTTGTTAACTTTAGTTCATGATATCATATATAGATAGCTCCCCATTTTCTCAACCTTTGCGGTTCTCTTCATATTATTGTATATATATAGATAACTCGATCGTGCATGTCACTATGCAAAGACTAAACTTAGTAGCTTACTATATAATTCATCTTAGGTGACATCGACGTAAAACAAATTATTGTAAGATCATTATATAAATTAAGCTTACTATCCTTCAAAAGAATAAAAAAAATCGAAGCTTACTAATAATATCGATCGCATTTTGGTTATCCATCAATGTCATCTTTTATAGTACTGTTACATCATAATCATATAGTGAATTTGTTGTTTCATTTGCTCTCGAATTTCGCTCTATTACATTGATTATATAAACATCTGACTTAATTAGTAACATTATAAGTATTTTCGTGAAGTTCTTCCCATATATATATATGTATAATTTGGCTAAATCACCACCATTATTATTATTATTATTATTATTATTATTATTATTATTATTATTATTATTCTTATTATTATTATCATTATTATTATTATTATTATTATTATTATTATTATTATTATTATTATTATTATTATTATTATTATCATTATTATTACTATTATTATTATTATTACTATTATTATTATTATTACTATATTATTATTACTATATTATTATTACTATATTATTATTACTATATTATTATTATTATTATTCTTATTATTATTACTATTATTATTGTTATTATTACTATTACTATTACTATTACTATTATTATTATTATTATTACTATTACTATTATTATTACTATTACTATTGTTATTATTACTATTACTATTATTATTATTACTATTACTATTATTATTATTACTATTATTATTATTATTATTATTATTATTATTATTACTATTATTACTATTATTATTATTATTATTATTTTTATTTGGTAAAATGTAAGTGTATTACCAAAACCAGTGCAAACCATCAAATACAACCTAAACTACTGCAGTACGGAACAGCAGCAAAAACACACTACTAACAACAGACTACAATGTTAATTTGTACGACCTCAACTGAAGTAAAACAGGACACCACAACAGCAAGTAACAAAAAAACACCGCACAAACTACAAATTAAAGACAATAAACCCACACCAGCCTAGTTTAAACAAGTATTAACAAGCTGACGAAACCAGTATCTTTCATCATCAGTCCAACTAATCTCCACAAAGCTCTTAAACCTCCCACCTACATCCAGTTACATGTAAAGATCAGAATGTCTATATATACTAGCTGAGATTGTAATAGAAGGATTATCAAAGAAATCAAACACTTTTCTCCGTCCTATTTTTGTCTCTCACTATTCTTCTCTCTCTCTTCTAGTTCAGTTTGCCTGAATTACTCTTAGAATACAGTAATCAGTAGCAGGGAAACTAAGCTCCTGCATCAGCCACCTAATAAGCAACCTATATTCACAGAAATATTTAACTTTGCTACATACTCCTTCTGTTAAGATGGCAATGTGGAGTCGCACAAATATCATTGTAACAATAATTATGGTAATGGCCCAGTTAAATATGGGATTAGTTACCATATCATACAAGTATCTATCAGATAGAGGAAGTAGTCTTAGAGTTGTAGTTGCCTATCGTATGATTTTGGCAACTATATTCTATCCACCTGCAATTTACTTGATAGAAAGGTAAACAAACTCTCACTACTTATCAATACTTATACCATGTCACATTTCATACTTCAGTTTATAATTACTTTATTCAAAATAATAAAATTGATCCTAGGTTTTCAAGGAGAAATACACCGCCTAGTGATAGGAGTGTGGCTGAGCCTTCTCTCACTTGGACCGTCCTCGGGTTAGCATTCCTATGCGGCTTCTTTGGGTAAGTACTTACTATATTAATTCTGGGGAGACATACAGTGATCTATATATATAAAGTATAATCCATATGATAGAATTATACAAGCACAAAATTGAGATCATACACTTTTTGCTTGAACACAAAATTGACAATTGGCAGTAAAATCAAACATGCACAAATTCCTGTCTTGCTTTTTTCTTCTTTACTTCTTTTTAACAACATTGTGATAGTATGGTTATTTATTGGACATTTATATGCATTTTCTTCAGGGGCGTAGTTAGCTATAACTTATCCATGGTGGCTTTAGAACAATCTTCAGCTACTACGGTAACAGCCGTATCAAACTTGTTTCCTGCAGTTACTTTTATCCTGGCAATTATTTTGAGGTAATATTACAATTCATCATACCTTAATATGTTATTTTCATCTTTTCTGGATGTTTTAGAATAATCACCTAAGTTTCTAACTTTTGTTAGTAATAAACTGATAATAAAGTGAAGGGCTTACTCATACTGCTATATGCTATATATACCTGGAAATTAAACTAAATGGTTTTTTTTTTTGAAGGGTAAACAAAATGGCTATTGATTAGGGATATAATAAATAGTTGAAAATATTACTCTTTCCGGTTATAAAAACCTACTTTTCATTTACATGATCTGTTCCTCAAATTCCCTATTTTACTTTCACTTATTCCTTACGTGGTAAAGTTTTTTCCCCTATTCACACTACTTTAATTATTCACATGTTGGACTTATATAATTCTACATTCCTTCACAACCATATTCTGTCTCCTATTTTATATAAACAAAAAGGACACACTTGTACACACGCTCTATTTCTTACTCTTACCTCCTTAGTATTTCTAGTAACAATAATAAGGAAGAAATTAGAACGGATGGAATATTACATTAGGTATTGTTCTGATTTTGACTCCCTAATTATGTTATAAAATCACTTCCCTTTCCTGTAAATAGTAATCTTAATGTGTGTGTTCTTTATATGCTGATATCATTTAGATATTAAAATTAAATGTATGTTCCAATTCACGGCAATTTCTTGCTGTTTTTCTGGCCAATTTAGATGGATAATTTCGAATATGTAGCTCATTAAACGGAACCCTCAGATTTGCAATGTAGCGGATTATACTTGCATAGTTGCATGTGAATAAATTCCCATTGAATCTTAACTTATACTTCCATTGATTGCTGTTGCTACTTATATCGAAAAAATTATTACATTAGTGCGTTGCATAGAATTTGCAAAACGTGTGAAAACAAGACATTCCTTAAGAAAAAAATGTTATGATGCTTTCTACAAAAGTAGTGTATGCTATTTCAAAACATTCGAAAAAACAAATTTAACAATCCTTTATATTCCTACAGATTTCTGAACTAGTTTTTGTTTACGTAATACCTTTAAGGCAAGGCAATAATGCTTTGCTTGCCGCTTGCGTGAAATCAAGAGAGAACTCAAAATAACACTCATCCATTAGGATATAGAAGGAAACAGCCTCCCCACATGAATGTGATACTTTTATAAATATGGTATGTTATTAATAAGTGTTTATGATCTATGAAATATAAATCGCCAAAATAGTCTTCGAAAGACAGTGGTCCTGCGCACTGTCCATGTTAAATTGTCAATTAAGAGAAGAAACCTTGTTACAAACTTACAATGCTTGATGCCATGAGTGCAAGCAGCAAGACCATTCAACTTTTCACATTTTTGTCATGCATTAACTTTATTTTAAAAACACATTGTTGTTTGTTCGACCAATTGGATATCTATTGTCAAATCGTCCTTTGAGTTGCAACTGGATAAATAAATGACGTTGAAGCTAACTTTTCTCGGCATATGTTCATGTGACTTATTTGACTCCTGATCAATGAAAAAATAGGACAAAAGAAAGAAAAAGGGAAAATGAAAAAAAAAATAACGCGAATTCTTTGCAGTCGGCAAGAAAAGTTCGTTCCAGCTTGACTTATGACACTCGTTGCATGTAAGCCAGTAGTTTGAAGTATTTTCACTACTAGTCAAAGTTGGTCATAATTTGTGATATTGAGGTCAATTTTAATATTTATAATAATTTGCATCGAGCTTATTCTTTTTATAAAAAAAATTAGGCGGGAGAGTTTGCACATACATTCGTGGGCCGGCAGAGCGAAAGTATTAGGGACAATCATAGCCATAAGTGGGGCTATGATCCTTAGCTTTTATAAGGGGAGAGTGTTAAAATTTGGTCTCCATGCGTTGCCAGCGACCAGCACTGACTTGCCCCGCACTAAGCATTTCGCATCACGTCTGCCTAAATACCATGAATTTCTTGGCATTCTCGCGGCAATTGGGAGTTGTATCTGTTCAGCAGCGTCAATTGTTATTGAGGTATACGTTATTGGTTTATTTAGTTCATTTTATCCCTTTCAATAAGCTTTTATGTTTGGTTACAATATACTACATTTCTCGTTTGTTAGGATATATTGCTGAGGAAGTATCCAAATTTTTTGAGAGCTACTGGACTAATAGTAGGAATAGGGGCGATCCAGTGTCTAATTTTTGCCATTATTACGGACCGGGATTTGGACAATTGGAAGATTAACTTCACCATAAAGGGGGTCATGATAATCTATATGGTAAGGTTATCGAACAAATTAATGGAATTTTTATCATTTTTAAGTTAAGTATTTATATTCTTCATTGCATGAATTAATGGTTTTGGTTAGTAATAGAGCGATAAATATTATTTTATATAATATATTAAGTTTGATATCTAGGCAATTGTAGCTTCTGGGCTTTTTATGATTCTCACAACATGGTGCATCGCAAAAAAAGGGTCGTTTTTTGTTTCCGCATTCAGTGGTATTACCCTTATCATGGTGGCAGTCCTTAGCCCTTTCATCCTACATGAGCCTCTTGCTGCGGGAAGGTATCAATTTATAATATTTTTTAAAAAAAGTACTACAATATATATGTGTATATCAAACAAGACAAATATATAACTTTTTCATTCTTACTTTCTTGTTTGCAGCCTAATAGGAGCTGTTGTTATTGGTATTGGAATTTACGTGGTCATGTGGGGGAAAAAAGATGAGAACAACGACAATTCAACAGGAGAAGATGAGATGATGTAGGAACAGTTTTATTTTCGGTTTCTGTCTAGCTTGTTAAGCTCTAGCTTGTTAAGAATTAGCAAAATTCATTAATTACTTAGGCGTGTTCGACGATATCTTTTGAACTAGCTTTTAGTGTTTGGACTTGTGTTTTGAAAAGCTATAAGTATTAGTTTTTGGGGTAGATTTAGCTTTTTGGAGTAGTTTTTGAGTATTGCTATCATTTATTTTTGTTGTTTTTCTACACTAATAGCTACTTTATCGAACTACTTATCTTAAAAGAAATTTTCACAGTCAAAGTCAAACTCTAACAACTAATATCTGACAACTAATAGGTAGTACAATAGCTGACAATAACAATAATTAATACAACTAACAGCTACCGCAACAACTATTTTTGGATAATATACCCTTAATATGTGACATTTATACTTTAGGATAGAGATTTTAACTTTGAAGTTGACCTATGTAGACATGGTCTTGTACAAAAACCCCTTTAGTAGGCTTTGATCCCACAAGTATAGAACCTCTTTAGCACTAGACCAATCAATAGTCGCTGCATTGTAGGATAGCCTAATAAAAAAAGGTGTGGAGCGAGGAGAAAATTTATTAGGAGCAGTAGCAGTGAGTTTCACAAAGCATAGACAACCAAAGACGTAGATATGATTATAGGATGGGATGATGTGGAATAATGCCTATGTAGTGGTAATGTTTTCTAAAGTTTTGGTAGCCAAGATACGAAGAAGATATGTAACAATATCTAAAGCATATTCCCAATATTGAGGTGGAATGGAGGCATATAATAGGAGGGTGCTAATGACATTATTTGTGGTGTGGATCATTCATTAAGCTTCGCCATTTTGTGATGGTGTGTGGGGGACAGGAGAAGCGCAAAATAACTATATGTTGAATACTACACCCGTTTCCTAAAGATCTTCCTTGTTACTGTTACTACATATACCAATGAGAATTAATTTGTGTGGGGTATGAGATGGGTAAAGTAGGAGAGAGAAAGGGGTTAAGATAAATAAACAAATAAAAAGAGGTTAAAGTAGGAGAGAGAAAGGGAGTAAAATTAAATTAATAATGTAATGGTGGACCATATGATAGGGACATGAGAGGGTAAAAAGGAGAATGATTTTTTAACTGGAATAATACAAACTTTGGCCCGTTCTCTAGCAATAATACAAACTTTTGCTTATTTTTTAATAATACAAACTTTAGGCCAAAATTCCTCCAGTAGGTCATGACCGATTCCTAACTTGTTGGTATAGGTAAAATGCATAAGTGGCACTCCCCTAAGACCTGTGTCGCTTGCTTATTGGTTGATTTTTAAATTTTTTATTTAAATTTGAAAAACAAAAAAAAAAAACTTTTTTTTTCTTTCTCCCTCACCCACCCCTGACCTTGCCCAGCCTTCTCTCTTCGTCACCCCAACACCTCCACAGAAGCCCCTCCCCATCCTGAAACCACAACTGCCACCAACACATCACATCATATCACACCATTGCACCACTACACCGCACCATACGTCCATACCACACCAACACACCTCACCTCACGACACACCATCACCACATCACAACACACCACACCACACCACCACTCCTCACGACGCACCAGCACCAACGAGCATCAACGCGAACGTCGCTGACGCTGCCGACACCATCACCCTATTTTCTCTCCTAATTCTTCGCATTAGCTCTAGTCGCACTACCCCTAATTCCAAATTCGAGGTGGAGACAGGGAAGATAAAGGTGTTGATAAGGTTTGGTGGATGAGGTTCATGGTGGTCGTGGTTGGGTCTTGTGTATTTCGAGGGTGAGAGAGTGGAGTGGGGTGGTTTTCTGGGGGATGGTTGGGTTTAGTTGTTTTTTTTTGGGGGGGGCGGTGTGGCTGGGTTTGGTGGTTTTCGAAGTGGGGTATGTGGGTTGGTTTTGAGGGTGTGGTCTATGGGTTGGTTTCGGGGGTGGTGGTTGTGGGGGGGAGGGGGTTTCGGGGGTGGGGTATGTGGGTTGGTTTTGGGGTGGTGGTTGTGGGGTGGGGGAGGGGGTGACTGGGTTTGTTGTTTTCGGGGTGGGGTATTGGGCTGGTTTCGGGGGGTGGTTGTGGGTTGGTTTCGGTGGTGGTTGTGGGGGGGAGGGGTGGCTAGGTTTGGTGGTTTTCGGGGGTGGTGGTTGTGGGTTGTTTTCGGGGTTGGTGGTTGTGGGGTAGGGGAGGGCTGAGGTGGTTCAAGTGGTGGGGGTTGGGGGAGGAGGGAGAAAGAAGAAATATCATTTTATAATTTGTTTTTTATCTGTTTTGGCCTAAAGTTTGTATTATTAAAAAATAATCAAAAGTTTGTATTATTGCGAGAGAACGGCCAAAAGTTTGTATTATTGTAGTTAAAAAATCCGAAAAAAAAAATCCAAATAAGGAATAAAGAAAAAGAGGGAAGATCTTTTGGAAACGCACTTAAACGAAAAGAGGGAAGATCTTTAGGAAACGGAGGTAGTATAGAATAATTTGAATGGGTCATTATCAAATTCATATTCATGGTCACTTTGGGAGGATTTATTAAATCATTCAAATTGACTAAGGACATATTATGTCTAGTTCAAGAGGGATTGACAAGCTATTCGGATTTGTATATTAATTAAGGGAATGGTTGACACATAATGAGTAAAGTCAGCAAGCAAAACTAAGCAATATTTACAACTATAAACTAGTTATTAGGCCCGGGCTATGCCCCGGGTAAGAAAAATTTCATTTATTAATATTGTACTTTGATATGATAGCACTAAATAATACAACTTGGTCTAGTGGTTAAAACTTTAGTACATGAACTTGAGGTCACAAGATCAAAACCTATACTATGCAATTTCTAATTTTATTTATTGTACATGGATTACATGAACTAAAATTCCCTAGGGAGTGCGCCACGTGGCACCGTTCCTAGTTTACGCACGCCTTTTAATATATTAGTATAGATACTATGAATAGAGATGTCTTAAATCAATAATGTCAAAAGCATATGAATTAGTACTATCAAAAGTATTAAAAGCAAGTCAAACATGTTTCCCAATAGGATAAGAATTACGAAGACCGGAGGTATGCTCCTAATTAAATTCTATAAAACTATTGCTCCTAAGAAAGCGTAAAGGTTTTTCTCCGGGGTGGCCAAGGTGGATGTGCAATGTGGTCAGGGACAGAGTTGTTAGGGTGGTTGCAACTTTGCAAGATATATGGACGGTGTTTTGGTGGTTTAGCGTATCCCAAACTATTGCATCTCGTTATTCTATTTCCCGTTTTGAGATCCTTCACTGAAAAACCAAATAACTCAAATTCTATTAAATTAAATTATAAGCGGTAAATTTACGAACAGAGACTAGGTTTTTAATAGGGAAAATCACTCAGATACTATAGACACATAATCATGTCTCCCTATTTAATAGGGAAAATTACTCAGATGCATTATCTTCAAACTTGTAGATGGACAATGCACTATTGATCCTTAGAGACTGCTCACCAAAATGGGTCATCACATGATCAATAAGGCATATCCATGATAACCACACACAAACAAAAACACGTAATCAGCAAAAAACTGAGTAATACATAACAAACCAGAAAAAATAATAATATAATAACCTTGCAGACAACTTGTACTGAACTAAACTTCATAATCAATAATTTAATTACTTTAAATGGAATAATCAATGGAATGAGTTGTCTGACTAAAAACCAGCCTTCTCTTTGGTAGACTAAACACGGGGGCAAATCCGTATTCCCATGGCCTAGGATATCGAGGAACCTTTAAAATAAAAGTAGGACATGATGATCAATCCAGTCCCAGTATAAACCATGGGCTACCACCATTTACTCTAACTCTCTACTTGTCCGATACTTCAGACGTGCACAAGTCTAAAGCTATTGCTATCCACGTTTTACTTTACATGATTAACCATTTATTACTTGTTATGACTCACAAGCAATACAAATAATACAGTCATCAAACAAGCATAAACTTCCATTTTTATCTTAGGATTAGATAAGTGATCAAAAAGCTTAAAAACCCAAGATTAATTCAAACTTTAATCCAATCTTCTTTATTTACTGAACCTAGCCAACAACCAACCAACCTTCAAACGAAAAGAAAGAAATAATAATAGTATTATAGGACGATGGCGGAAATATCGTTTTCTGGGAATGTCACTACTATAAGAAATGTTGTTAAATAACTAGGTGATAGAAACAAACTTAAATAAATACTATAAATAAATTAATTACCTAGATTAAAAACGAAATGAGAAAACTATCTCAAACTAAAAAGAAGTCTAGAACTAAAACACCTAATATATTATTTATCGCATCTCAATCCGAGCCCAAAGTCAAAGAAAATCCCCATCAACAAAACTTGCAAAATATACAACAAATATCCACAATCAGTGGGGAGTAACTAACAGCTCTCCCAGCCCAATATAGGATCCAAATAGCAATTTTAAGTAAATTTAAAATAAATGTTACTACACAACAATATGTGTCTAATAGAAATAAGTAAATCAACAATAATGAACTTAAGATAGCCATACAAGAACCATAGCATAAGCCTCCAAAATAATTAAACAAAATAATATAATAGGTTTTAAGAAAGAGCATAACGCTAGTGGATCGCAACCCACTTCCTCAGGTTTGTCAGATCACAATCTCCAGGTTACTCTATGGGCTTACGTTCCCCACTGCCTGTGTCTAAGAATGGACAAACTCCCGATGCAGGGTAGAACATGCAGAACTCCATGACCTCTCAGATGACAACAATTAACCCCAGGTTCACCCCCTAGTTCGCAAATCAAGTGGTTGTTATGTTCCTCACCGGGGACTACATCGGATATCTTAATCTCAATAAAAACAATTACACAAATAAATACTATAATCTATTCACCAATTAAACATCAAATAAAATTAATAAGGTTGTCCTTAAGGCCTTACACGGAAAATCAGCAGAGACTAGGATCGCAATCCAAGAGTCTCAAATCAACAATATTTATTCTTCCCAAAGTAAATAAAAAATAATTATAATGAAATAAATAAATAAAACATATTACAATTCTTCAAAAAAAACTTCGTAACAAGATTTCACCTCAAAACAAGTCTTGACATGCTTCAACATAACAAATTACGCCTTTTGAAATGATTTTAAACATAAGCAGCAACTTCAAATACACATAACTATTAGCGTACACAATATTTTATGAGATTCCAAAAGTATTTTATAGATTATCTTAATAGCTTTCCAACGAATGGTCATAAGCTCAATTCCGATGTAAAGCGAGTGAGATATGACACTTTGAACATACACTGTACAAACTGATCGCGGGTCGTGAAATAGCTCGCGAGCCACGAAATGTCTTATGTTTCCTTTTTCTCATGCACAATAATAGGTATGTTATTAAATCCAAACTTTCACCGCATATACTCATACACCATAACGATGTATACCCAAACCAATATATGATTATACTATAGAAAGTAACTAGTTTAACAAGAGGATTAACATGAAACATAAACTACACATTCTCCAAACATGATAATTCAACATATAATAACTATTCTAACATGATTAATCACAAAATACGTGAATCATAGCTCAAAATAAATAAATTTGAAAGCACTAAAACAAACGAAATTCATCCAAAACCACATCCAACCTTAAACAACATACAACAAACATGCTTAAACATAACCCTAACATTATGTTACTAATTTTTCATAAATTCCTAATACTTTCATGATAAAAATACATATAACATCATAAGCGTAACAATAGGAATGAAGAATAACATTTATACAATCCTAACATGCATGATACTAATATGAATAAAAAAAACAAGAACAATTCTAATAGCATCCTAACATATTCCTAAGCCTAATAACACGATCTCTACCCTACTAACACAAATCCTAACAATACGAAAATCACTACTCTAATCCTAATGTGCTAGAAGAGATGCTAGTTACCTGAATTTTAGGTGGGAAATAATACTAGAATGGCAAAGAAAGAAGAGAATAACATTGCTCCCGAAAACTCCAAGAAAACCGGATGAGTTGTCTGTTTGAAATATAAACCGCAGATGCGTATTTCACCTTCTTCAAAAGCAAATTATACCTTGAGCAATATCTTTACGAGTACATGAATTTTGACTACTCACACGTCCAATTCCGATAAGAGACGAAGGAGATATGATGCAAACAAGATAAGGGTGCAGAAATGCCGAAAATGCGGAAGAGGGAAGAAGAGAAGTTGTTATGCACGAACTTCCTAACTTGTTTCTAGCATTATGGAGGGGCTTAAAGTGTAAGATTGAGATTATTCACCTCATTACGCAAAGATTTAAGGGTACATTAAGTGAGTTAATGGGGAATTAAAAGGGGGGTTACAAGAGATTCAAAGGTTAACTTAATGAGCACCAAAACTGTTCATGCTCCACACCATAATTGCTGATTAATATTTTTGGCCAACATGACATGCCACATGTGATGCAACATTTCATCACCCAACTCGGTCCATCAATGATAGAACAACACTACGTGACAACACTGCATCCTAAACGCCTAAATAAATAACGAAACTAATATAACTTTTAAAATAAATAACTAACCTTTAAAAATAAACAACTAACCTTTAAAAATTAAATATACATAAATATATCACAACAAATAAAAATATGTACACATTTTCACAACATGTTCCAAAATAATTGAAGAATAAATTATATATTTACGAAAATATCATTACAATATAAATAAAGGGTGAAAATTACGGGGTGTTACAATTACTCCCCCTTAAAAGAGTTTCGTCCTTGAAACTTCAAAACAACCAAGAGATGAAAAGAAAATACTCTAGATAACTAACATTAAGAAACAGAGATTGATGGATATTAGTTAAGAACTAAACAATTTTGCGGCTATAAAATTTGATAACTCAAATAATATACATTTTTTTTTGGAAGACCAAATAGAGTTTTATAGTAAGAAAGCATGGTAACAACATATTTATAAAATGTGGAAGAACAAAAGACAAGTAGAAAGTTTAAGTTAGAAACTTTAGCACAATAAACTATAGGTAATTTTGCAAAGAAGCAGGAATAAATATTTACATAAAATTATAAAAGAATAAATCTGATCATACATAAATATTTTTTTGAAAGGAAATGAAGAAGCAAAAGTTCGTAGATTGATAGTCAAACCAATTTAAATAGAGGTAACCACACATGCTTATACTCCACATAAAGAGATAAGAACATTTTAATAAAGAGTACCTAGCTGCTTTATTAAAATAGCACTTTCGAACACAAGTCATGACATATGTTATAAGAGCGTACACCTCCGAAACATATATATGAAATTTAAAGTTCACAAAAGAATTTGAAAACATTAAAATAAATTTCACAATGACGAAACACTAATATTAAATAGGCAATAAAGTATTAAATTATAAAAAATAATTATTAAATTTTTCAAGTTGACGCAAATGTGCGAGGAACCACCCAATGCAACCTAGTATCAACAAAACAATATTTGAAAGCCTTCATATCAAATTGACATTAAAGTTTACTGGAATCACCCAATATAAACTTAATATCAACTCAAAAAGGAAATTAAATCAAAATAGATAAAATGTGTCAACTTATCAAATTGACATACAAGTCAAAGGAATCACCCATTATGACTTAATATCAACTCAACAAGTTTAAAATTTAGACTTTCAAATTACATACAAGTCAAAGGAATCACCCATTATGACTTAATATAACTCAAACAGTTTAAAATTTGACTGAGTATATAAATCTCATTTTCAAAGAATATAAAACAAAATAGTTAAAGTCAGATAATTAAATAACAAGTAAAGAAATAAAACAAAACTTTCTATAAAATGAGCAACCATAAATATTTGGATAAGAAACAACAAATAGTAAATGAGATTCGTTCACGCATTTGAGTTTTGAAAATAATGCTAATAAAAAAGTAAATTAGTAAGTAAAGTAAAAGTTGTTGAATGCTACTTTAAAACATAATAGTTTACATCAACATTTCAATCTATAACCCACAATAACTCATCAGGTACTTTTACTTTCAAAGACTATGAAACTTTATTACCACAATTAAAGATTGACCAATAATTAGCATGAAAAATAAAAAAATATTAAAAGGAAAATATCTATAAATATAGATGCTCGAAGACGGTATAAGAGAAATTATTTGAAGAATATCTTAAAAGACTATTTCAAAACCCCCTTTTTTTTTCCAAACCATTATAAAATAATTGAAATTAAATGTTTTTCAAAAGAGTATGTCAAAATATTAACAATAACAAAATTTGAATACCACAATATAACTCTTATATAAGTATGAAATATATTAAGAGAAATGATCTAAAATAACATTTGGAATATAAACTCAAACTAGAATTTTTTTGTAAATATTAATAAAACAGATACGTAGTACTCACATAAAAACACCACTTAATTGGAAAAGAACAACAAGTATATACCATCGCACAAATAACATAAACCATCAAGCAACCAACAAATAAAAATAAATGCAATGCAACACACATGACTATATTAAAAGAAAATTAAAGTTTATTTTGAATTGTACAAGTCTAAAGCTATTGTTATCCATGTTTCACTTTACATGATTAACCATTATTTATTACTTGTTATGACTCACAAGCAATACAAATAATACAATCATCAAACAAGCATAAACTTCCATTTTTATCTTAGGATTAGATAAGTGACCAAAAACTTAATAACCCAAGATTAATTCAAACTTTAATCCAACCTTCTTATTTACTGAACTTACCAACAACCAACCAACCTTTCAAAGGTATAAAATAACAACTTACCAAATAAGACCCTCGATCCTTATAAAGTAGTGAAATACTCAAATGCGAATAACATGATCAATCATGATCCAGCCCATATAAATATATTAAGGAAAATTTGCATAAAACCACCTTAAGTTTTCACTTATTTAGAAACTCCCACCTTTATGTTTTTTTTTTCTTAACTTTCCACCTAAACTTTACAAAACCTTTATAAACTCCCACCACTTAACAGATTTTGCCATACTCCGTTAGTGGTGGGACCCACATCAGTTATTTCTTTTGTTTTCCCCTCCAAACTACTCACTTCCCCCTTTTTATATAAGAGAATTTCCTTGTTCACCCTTTGATCCTTCACCTACATCTTATC
The DNA here is from genome assembly GCF_026745355.1 of Beta vulgaris subsp. vulgaris. Taxonomy (NCBI): domain Eukaryota; kingdom Viridiplantae; phylum Streptophyta; class Magnoliopsida; order Caryophyllales; family Amaranthaceae; genus Beta; species Beta vulgaris. Next base: position 43,899,061 of record NC_079208.1, read on the forward strand.
AAAAGGAGGTCTGCCCCCTTTGTTGCTTGTGTTTGAGGGACATTCTCTTATATAAGAAGGGGGAAGTGAGTTGTTTGGAGGGAAAAACAAAGAAATAACTGATGTGGGTCCCCACCACTAACGGAGTTTGGCAAAATCCGTTAAGTGGTGGGAGTTTATAAAGGTTTTGTAAAGTTTAGGTGGAAATTTAGGGAAAAAAACATAAAGGTGGGAGTTTCTAAATAAGTGAAAACTTAAGGTGGTTTTGTGCAAATTTTCCATATATTAATTACCCCATGTGAATTAATATAAAGTTTCCAACCATATGCTTGCATCAATCTTCCATAGAAACATAATATAAATCTCATAATCAACATGTTTCACACAACGGCATAAAACATGCAAATCTAACACAATATAAATCATATATGAACTCAAAAGAGTTCCTATAAATGATACTACATAATCCTCATCCTTAAATCATGATACTAATCCAATCAACACATAGGTATGTATGTACCTTGTGTAGACAAAACGAGTGGCCCCTTTCACAACCTTAAAAGTCGCCTAAAGAGAATTTTCCACCTAAAACAACCAATATAATTTCACAATCATTCCTTTATGAATTTACAGCAATAATAAAATACTTTAAACCCTTCTTGAAAGTGCTGAAAAACCTTTTCCATTATTAGAACTTAATTATTACAGCCTCCTAGTATAGTACTACTATACTAGTCGCAAACAACTCTCAAAACTAATGTTTTACCATCATAAATCTCCATTAACAATACTGTTTTCAAGTTTCCAACAACATATTATATATCAAAACTCTTTTTAACCATGCTTAATCATATTAAAATCATATGAATAATCAATTTCATGAATTATACTATACTATAATACTATGATTTTTCAATCTTTAAAACCCTAAAAATCCATGCTTTGATAACTAAGAATTCAATTCAAACATAATAAGTAATCTGGATTGTTATTTTTTTAATACATAAATTATATAATGTTAGATTTATAAATTAATCATCAAAATATAATCTTTAAACATAATCATATTAAAACAAATATCTAAAATAGAGACACGCGACACTAGGAAAGGATCAGCGCAACACAGTAGCGGCGAGGTTGGTGGTCGGCCGGCAAGGGGCGGTGGTCGGCTAGTGAGGAGGAGAGAGAAAATTAAGGGTGGCCGAAATCATTGAGAGGAAGAGAGAGAAAATAAAGTTGTGTGGGAAAATTTTGGGGGTTTATATAGGTTCCCCCTTGTGGGCTTAGGAAAAGGTGATTGGACTCAAATAGAGTTTAATGATTAATGAAATTAATGTTTGAGCACCCCATACCCAATTAGGAGTTGTTTTCTTAATTCAAATAGTGTTTGGGTTCTTCATACCCACTTAGAAATCATTTTTCAAATCCAGAAAGTATTTTAAGGTTTTGAAACAATTTTCAAAGCATGGATAAATAAAATATTTTAACTTGTTTAAATCATTAAAATAGTTTATTTGACTTTCAAATAGTCAATCTTTGAAGAAATGAATCATTTAAATGCTAAAATATATTCAAATATAAATAGCTATACATTCAAATATATTTATAAAATTCATAAATTTACGGGAAATTACATTCATTATCTTCGAAGACCTTGCAAATTTTGATTTTTAGTTGAGATTGGTGTCGCTCTCCCCATGGAGTAAAGAGGAAAAACAAAGTAAGACTATTATTTTTCAAAATTATATGTCCCTTAATTTCTTTAGTTTGGATTTCATTTATGTTTTTTCTATTTCTTATTGTTGGTTATTGTTTCTTTTGGCCCGCCCCTCTATTTTACCAAATACTCCCTCCGTTTCCTAAAGATCTTCCCACTTTCCGTTTAAGGGTGTTTCCAAAAGATCTTCCCACTTTTGCTTTATTCCTTATTTGGCAAAACAAATTTCCCTATTTACCCTGTCATGTCACTATCATATGGTCCACCATTACATTATTAATTCAATTTTACTCCCTTTCTCTCTCCTACTTTATCCCCTTTTTATTTGTTTATTTATCTTAACCCCTTTCTCTCTCCTACTTTACTCACACCATGCCCCACACAACTTGATTTTCCTTGGTATTTGTAGGAATAGTAAGTGGGAAGATCTTTAGGAAACGGAGGGAGTATATTCTAACTTATTTTATGTCATGTAGAATAACATTGAAGATGAGCAAAAGAACTCATTCTTCCAATTCCCTGTAGTTGGTAATAGATTTTATTAATACTTCTATCACGTGTGCTTTTCAAAAACAATGGAGATGCTTACTAATTTTTTGGTACATGGTTTGTAGGTTTTTGGACTTTTGGAGAAGATTGAAGCATCAAATTTGTAATGGAGTATTTTATTAAGAAATATTTGGGATTTTGAAGGTTTCAAAATTATTTTGAAATAGGTTGTTTGTTATGTAAGAAACTAAGAGTTATATAATTGTATCTTTATATCATATTGTTGTTATAGATATAATTCCTATTATTTATATGTTTAAAATATTCAAATGGGGGCATGGAAGAACTTGAATATATATATATATATATATATATATATATATATATATATATATATATATATATATATATATATATATATATATATATATATATATATATATATATATATATATTCGAGCACAAGTCAAGCAAGGACTTAACGAGTTTAAAAGTCGAGTCGAGCCGAGCAGGATTTGTGAGTTTTCGTGTCGAGTCGAGTAGGATCCTGCTCGTGATCCACTTGCTCGATTAGCACCCCTAAGTACAACTCGA